>NW_007732567.1:108160-130045 GCF_000696425.1 Galeopterus variegatus | reverse complement strand
CTTTTGTTGCTCTTGGAAATGCAATTAATACTCTGGTATCATAGCGCACAGCTCTCAGGATTGCGCTGTCTCCTGGCACGGCCGCTCCAGACCTGTTGCCATCTTCGCAAGTAACATTTTAATAGGAACTATTCACTAAGTTGGAAATGCTGTCAGTTTGTTAATACTGCCATCCCAAGCATGTACCATATCCTTACTGATCCTTACTGAAGACTTTTTTTTTTAAATTGGTTATGAATATCCTTGAGATACAGAGCTGGTTGTCACCCTCGTGTCCAAGATGTGAAGGGCAGATTCACACTGCAGCATGCACATTACCACAAATTGCGTTTGTACCCTGTGTCCCCCACCCAATTATCTCCCACGCCCCTCCCACTCCACTTTGTATGGGCTTGGGTGCTCTCAGGAGTCCTCTTCTGTGTTGGCCCCAAAACCTCGAACCTGCTGCCGCTTGTTTGTCGATGTAGGATCGTTGTTGAAAGAATTATTCGCCTTTTGTTGCTCTTGGAAATGCAATTAATACTCTGGTATCATAGCGCACAGCTCTCAGGATTGCGCTGTCTCCTGGCACGGCCGCTCCAGACCTGTTGCCATCTTCGCAAGTAACATTTTAATAGGAACTATTCACTAACTTGGAAATGCTGTCAGTTTGTTAATACTGCCATCCCAAGCATGTACCATATCCTTACTGATCCTTACTGAAGACTTTTTTTTTTTAAATTGGTTATGAATATCCTTGAGATACAGAGCTGGTTGTCACCCTCGTGTCCAAGATGTGAAGGGCAGATTCACACTGCAGCATGCACATTACCACAAATTGCGTTTGTACCCTGTGTCCCCCACCCAATTATCTCCCACGCCCCTCCCACTCCACTTTGTATCCTAAGATATGTTCTCTCCCTCTGCAAGTCCAACGCATCACTGTGGTCTTTCTTTCCTTCCTTCTTTCTCTCTTAGCTCCCACATATGAGTGAGCACATGTGGTATTTATCCCTCTGTGCTTTGCTTATTTTACTTAACATAAGTTTCTCCAAGTTCATCCATGTTGTTGCAAATGGGAGAATTTCATTCCTTTTTATGGCAGAGAACTATTCCATGGTGTATATATACCACAGTTTCCTTATCCTTCCTTCCTTCCTGTCCATCGATGGACATTTAGGTTGGTTCCATGTCTTGGCTATTGTAAACAGAGCTGCAATGAACATGGGAATGCAGGTATCCCTTCAACATCATGATTTCCATTCTTCTGTGTATACACCCAGAAGTGGGATTGCTGGATTGTATAGAAGATTTATCTATAGTTGTTTGAGAAACCTCCAAACTGTTTTCCATAGTGGTTGTACTAATCTACAGTCCCACCAACAGTGTAGGAGCTTTCCCTTCTGTCCACACCCTTGCTGGCATTTGTTATTCACCGTCTTTTTGATTATAGCCAGTCTAGCTGGGGTGAGATGGTATCTCAATGTAGTTTTAATTTTCATTTCCTTGATGACTAGTGATGTTGAGCATTTTTCATGTACGTGTTGGCCATTTGTATGTTTTCCTTTGAAAAATGTCTATTCAGCTCCTTTGCCCATTTTTTAATTGGGTCATTTGTTTTTTTACTGTGCAATGGTTTGAGTTCCTTGTATATTATGGATATTAATCCCTTGTCAGATGCATAGTTAGCAAAAATTTTTTCCCACTATGTAGGTTGTCTTTTCACTCTGTTGATTGTTTCCTTTGCTGTGCAGAAGCTTTTTGGTTTGATATAGTCCCATTTGTTTATTTTTTCTTTTGCTGCTTGTGCTTTCAGGCTCATGTTCATAAAGTCTGTGCTCAGACCTAGTTCCTAAAGTGTTTCACCTATATTTTTCCTTAGTAATTTTACAGTTTCAGGTCTTATACTTAAGTCTTTAATCCATTTTAAGTTGATTTTAATATATGGTGAGAGGTGCATGTCTAGTTTCATTCTTCTGCATATGGATATCCAATTTTCCCAGCACCACTTGTTGAAGAGGCAGTCCTTTCCCCAGTGTACATTTTTGTTGCCTTTGTCCACTATCAGATGGCTGTAAGCCTGTGGGGTGATTTCTGGGTTGTCAATTCTGCTCCAGTGGTCTGAGTGTCTATTTTTATGCCTGCACCTTGCTGTTTTGGTTGCAATAGCTCTGTAGTATAATTTGAAGTCAGGTAGTGTTATGCCTCTGGCTTTATTTATTTATTTTTTTGCTCAGGATTGCTTTGGCTATTTGGGGTCTTTTGTTTTTCCATATGAAAGTTAGGATTGTTTTTTCCATTTCTGTGAAGAACAACATTGGTATTTTGATGGGGATTACATTGATTCTGTAGATCAGTTTGGGTATTATAGACATTTTCACAACATTAATTCTTCCAATCCAAGAACATGGGATATCTTTCCATCTATCTTTTCATATTTTATTTTATTATTATTTTTATCTTATTATTAAGGTCAGATAGTCAAATCATATCCACAGAGAAGCTAGTTTTAGAGTGACAAAATTCATACCAGCAGGCCAGCTCACCTGGGCATATGTGTCTTCATGAGACCCAGGGCTGATGTGTGGGAAGTTCTGTTCATCCTGGCTTATTCTTTACAGTAAACAAAGTTCTTTTTTTTTTCTCCTTTATTGGATTGCTCTTTGTAGCTTTAGTAATCTGTATGAAGCAGCAATAGCCTCAGATATGCCGTGGAAGACACCTCTAAAATAACTTGTGGTCCACAATATCAGAAACCTTCCTGGACCCTGAGCCCACCACCACAGAAAGTATTTTATTTGCAACATGTGGAAAGAATTACCATCAGTTGACTCCTTTGCGTTATATTTAAATGTCAAAAACAAAAAGACATGAGTGTTTTAGACATGAAATATTCGGTTTCAATTCAGAACTTTTCTGTTTGCAGTTTAGGAGATTGATTCAATATTGGTTAGTTTATATAGAAGATTACAAAATTTATCATTTTCTCAGTGATATAACATATATCGACTGCCTACTGATTGTGGGCTTTTGTTTTATTATGAACTCTTTTTCCTCCTAAATATTTGGTATATAAAATAGAATATGGTATTATGGAATAAAAAAATCCTTTAGCTATATGGTAAACATTATAGTTGTACATTTTCAGATCATAAGTTTTAGTTGATGTTTATGTCATGTATATATAATTACAACCAATTAAAACCATGCTTATCTCTGGGTATCCACAAAATATCCTACTATTTTCCTTCACAATGACCCCAGAGTCTGTACTGAAATAACAAATGCATGGATACATACATAACTGCATACTCACAGTCATACAAATCTGGATGTATGAATACCCAAATGATGATCATGCCATGTTTATATTGTTAAGATAATATCCTCTTGACTAAAATACCTTTTCAGCAGGTCTCATGTATTTGATGATGACTTTCCTTCTCTATATTTTACATTGATTTCTATGAAGTTTTCACATTTTCCAGATTTCTTCAGGTTTAATCTTTTCTCTCTTTTAGTAAACTGCTTAAAAGGATTGATGTTATGTTGAACATAGAAGTAAAATCCATGACTAAACTAACACTACCTAATGATTAAATACATTCTTTGATAAGAGTGGATCATTAAGCTCAGGCTTAAAATCACTGTGCAACTTGGCAAAGACATAAAGAAGCAACAAAGGAGAAAAAATCCACCTAAATGTTTTCCCTATACTTAAATACAGTGTTTATTATTTAAGTAACAATTTTTGTTTTGACTTGGGAAGGTGTTCTTAATAATCTTGAAAACATTTTAAAATGATGTCCCATAATTTTAAAATTACAATATTGTTTCCAGAGCTATCTATTTTAATTTCCTTTTCTTCAGTGTCCCTGCCTCCGAACATGGGCATTGATCTACTGGAGAGAATAATAGAGTTATTGGAGAAATTTGTACACAACAATATCATTGATTATGGACACAACTCAATATTTAAAACAATGCCACCACCAGTACTGCTGCCCAATTTACTTCACCCTTTCTTTTCATTTTATTTTATTTTATTGTGGTAAGAAACCTTAACGTGAGATCTGTCTTCTTGACACATTTTAAGTGTACAATACAATGTTGTTAACTATAGGTACAATGTTGTACATATCTCTAGAACTTATTCATCTTACTTAAGTGAAACATTATCCCTGTTGATTAATAATTTTGAATTTCTCTCTCCCCTCATTCTCTGGCAACCACCAGTCCAGTCTCTGATTTTATGAATTTGGCTATTTTAGATACCTCGTAAAGTGGAATCATGCAATACTTGTCTTTCCACATGTGGCTTTTTTTACTTAGCATGTCCTCAAGATCCGTCCATGTTTTCTCATACTGCAGGATTTTCTTCTGTTTTAAGGCTGAAGAGTATTCTGTAGCATGTACCTACCACATTTTCTTTATCCATTCATCTGTCAATAGAAATTTAGGCTGTTTTCACATCTTGGGTATTGTGAATAGTGCTATAATGAATATAGGAGTACAAGATCCTTCGAGATCCTGATTTCTATTCTTTTGGATAAATACCCAGAAGTGGGATTGCTGGATCATACGATAGTTCTATTTTTAATTTTCTGAGGAGTTTTGCTACTGTTTTGCATAGCAGTTATGCCAATTTGCATTCCTACCAAAAGTGTTCAAGAGTTCCAGTTTTTCATATCTTTACCAAACCCTGTCTTTTGTTGTTTGGGCAATAGCCATCCTGACAGGTGAGATGATATATCATTGTGGTTTTGATTTGTATTTTCCTAATGATTAGTGACAATAAGCATTTTTTCATATACCTTTTGGCCATTTGTATATCTTCTTTGGTGAAATGTACTCAGCCCACTCTTTAATTGGGTTATTAGTTTTTTTGTTATTGAGTTGTATGAGTTCCTTATGTTTTTTTTTTTTTTTTTTTAACAGATTTACCTCTAATTATATATATAGTTTGCAAATTTTTTTTCCCATTGCATACGTTGCCTTTTTACTTTGTTGGCTATTTCCTTTCCTGTGGAACTGGTGTACCACATCTAGACCAATGTAACAGAACAGAGAGCCCAGGAATAAATTCACACATATTCAGACAATTGATCTTTTTCAAGAGTGCCAAGAATACGCAGTGGGGAAAAGACAGCCTCTTCAACAAATGGTGAAGGGAAACCTGGGTGTCCACATGTAAAAGAATGAAATTGGATCCTTATCTTACACTGTACACAAAAGTCAATCCCAAATGGATTAAAGAGATAAACATAGAACCTTAAACTGTAAACTTATAGAAGAAAGTATAAGAGAAAATCATCATGTTATTGGTCTTGGCAATGATTTTATGGATATGACACCCAAAGCACAGGCAACAAAAATAAAGTGGGACTACATCAAACTAAAAAGCTTCTGTATAGAAAGGATACTCTACCCTTTCTGACATTGAAGTACACAAAGCACGACTATAATAAGTTATCTGCAGAAGTTCAAAGGTAGGTAGTTTGCACTAAAATATATTGAAATAATAAAAAATGCATTTAAACGTAGTAAAATAAAATCTTCCAGGAAAAATATTTTAAATTTTTGAAAACAATCATGAGTGATTAAACTGATTAAACAAAAAGCGTTCATGGGTTCACAGGAAATCTTTTCTAATTACAGCATTTATCATTTTTATGTTTTGTAATAAAAAGAAGTCACAGTTATGGCAAAGACACACAACTGCAAAAGATAAACCAGAAATATAGTTTTTTTCCTTTTAAAATGCTACTGCTAAAGTCTGATTCTTTAGTATTTGGGTCTATTAAATGACTAGCAAACTGTGAAGAAGTCCATCTCCATCTTGTTTAGCAAAGTTTGCATTCTATTATAACGTCATTGTGCAAGATAGTTAAAACTAAACTCGTGATGTCAACTTTATTTGATGAGTCAGAATCTCAGGAGTAACTCTCATGCTATACTACTCTAAAGTATCCAAAGGGAGAGAATGGGCCTTGGACCAGCTAGTCCTGGTATCAAACTTCAGGATTGTCACTTAGCCCATAACAGGTCTGTGCACCTTGATGATGGGCACAAATGATTTAAGCCACATTTTTCTAGAGTATGAACTGGAGTAAAAGACTCAACTCTTTGTAAAAGACTCAACTCATAATATTCATGGGAAATTAACTGAAATAGTTGCAATATCAAGTATGGTACCCAGTATATGCATTTTTCCTTAAAAAAAAAAAAAGATTGGCTGAGCCCGTGGCGCACTCGGGAGAGTGCGGCGCTGGGAGCGCAGAGGCGCTCCCGCCGCGGATTCGGATCCTATATAGGGATGGCCGGTGCGCTCACTGGCTGAGTGCGGTGCGGGCGACACCAAGCCAAGGGTTGTGATCCCCTTACCGGTCACAAAAAGGACAAAAAAAAAAAAAAAGAATGGATGAAATTTAGCTGATAAACACATAGTTATATTTTCATTTTCTTTACTATTGTTTTTATTAAGAAGCAAAAACTAAGTAAAGTAGGCAGCACTGATATCTCAGAATTATTTGGAATAAAACTTTTTTTCTTGGCTAAGTTATCAAGCAAAAATCAATTAATCTATTTATCTGAAGACAATCTTAAATACCAAGATACTGAATCATTGCTAAAGCAGACATAATTATTCTAAAAGTATACACATTGTATTTCTCACCTGTGTAACTCAAATTTATTCATCTAACCTGGTTCAAACCTAGGCTCCAAAGACAAAATTATGAAGAGAAGAGAAAAGTATTCCTTCATAGGATACAATATACTTGTGTTTTAGTTTGTTTAAACTTTGCTCATGTTATAGAACTTGATTTATATGGATTCCATCTATATACTCCCTCTCAGGAAATAACTTGTGAATGAACAAAATAGCAGTTGGTTAGAGCATGGAGTTATAACACCAAGGTCAAGGGTTCGACCCCCTTACCGGCCAAACACCGAAAAACAAAACAAAACACAAAACACAAAAACAAAACAAAATAGCAGTTGATCTTTGAAAATAAAACATTCTTACTTGGAACACTATCTCCATGAGTGACTTGAGGAAGAAATTACATGGATGGTGATCTAGGGAAGTAGAGAGAGGTCATTTTAGTTAAAGAAACATTGATTAACCATATTCCATGTCTCAGACATTTTAGGAAATGTGGTGGCTACGACACTTTTAAGATGTTGCACCTGCCCTTGAAGTTTGGAACCAGGTAGGTCTTGAGGTTCAATTCCATTCTGGCTCAGCAATTTATCAAAGTTGTGGATCTTAGGCAAGTTATTAAAATGTCTCTCTAAAACCTCATTCTCTCAAAATGGGGATACCACACACTTAGTTTGTAAAGTTATGAGAATTAAATGTAAAATATTGTGAAAATAATAGACAAGAAATACACATCAATTTATCTTTCCTTTTCTCTTTATCATAGAGTTTATGAGAAGATCAAATTTAAACATTCATGTATATTAAAGGTTATATGTCATTATATACATGTACAGAATTATTATTATGAATAAGTAGAAAAAATAGGTTCAATTTACTTTTGTTTATCTAGAAGGCCAACTTCATCCAATAAATACATATTTTGGCAAATGTACCTCCATGGCCAAAATCTCATAAGAAAACATGGAAAAGGAAGATTGATTCTTTCCCCCATGATAAAGAACTGGTGTACTAATTTAAGTTAAACTGTCCGAAGTGGAATCTCTAGGCATGAAAATAAAAAACTGATGTTACCTTAGTCAGATATTGAGGAGAAACTAAAGGGAAGTGAAAGGATCTATAGCTATATTCTTATTCACACTTTGTCAGCCCTTTAATTTCCTAACTTTTAAATCTTATTTACAACAAGAAAATATAAAAATGGAAAAGGGATAAAATAATGCAAAAGTTCCCTTCATATATATAAAAATTAAAAAGGCAGTTTATATTTACTTCTCAATAAAAAGATTATCACATTTCAGCCTTATTCCATTTTTTGTGCATAATTTTAAAACCATGCTTCTTGTTCTCTTTACCAAACTTAATAAACCTTTTTCATATAGGTCTTTTATTTTTGTTTTTGCTTTAACACTGAAAAGGGTTTAAGTGAATTAACTATGAATAAATCATTGCAGTCCAGATTTAAAAGTGCATTTGGTCTCAGGCCAGTCCTCAAAACTAGTGAAAGCTCTAAAAGTGTGAGCACATGTGAAAAAAGGAAAAAAAAGAAAAAATTTTATAAAGAACATATGAAAAATTATTTAATAAGGGGAATCCATATTTTTAATTTAAATATGTTTTAGAAAGGCTTAATAGTATTCCGGTTTTTTTGTATGTATGATGAGATGTTGAATTTCCTGGTGGAGATACAAAAGTATGCATTTATCTTTAGAACTCTAAACAAACCTCTTCTACTAAGTAACAGTTTGATATTGCCATATAATATAGAAAAAAACGTTCTGAATACATTTAATTGTCTACATATGGACACATGCTCAAAAGACATTTATAAAACAAAATCATTTGTTAAAATGATAGGATTATGGGATCTTTTCCAAATTTTTCTCTAATGCTTTTATGAATAAAAGCAGTACTTAATTAAATTAAAAAACACCATCATGCATTAAACATCCCAAGTTTACCTGTAAGTTTTTGTTCTTTCCTGCATGATTTGTGGGGGATAAAATCCTTAAACCAATTTTCAATTACCAGCTTATCTACCTTTTGTACAAGAGCTTTTTAATTTGGGGTTGTTGTTAAATTACTCAGGGAAAATAGTTCAGCTATTATTAATTAATATATGCTAATTAAGAGCACAAATATTTTAAAGATGAACAAACGGAACCAGAATGGAAATTTAAAGTAGCTTGAGGCCACTGAAGTAACAAAAGGATAAATTAAAAATTATTAACAACAGACCCAGAGGAGCAGTAGTGGGTGTAGCTACAAGGACAGAATTATATGCTCACTGCGGGCTTTGGACTTCTGTGGTACTTCAGTGAGTACAACTGTGCTAAGCTAATTTTGTTTGTTTCCATAATAATATAAAAACCACTAAACTTATAGAGGCCTGGAGGTAAAGTATACAAAATTTTGGTTTTATAAAATACCCTGGGAACTTCTTATATGTAAGAATTGTGGGATTTATGTCTCAACCTCCAAATTCATATTTATGGAAATATTATTTAGAGTCTACTATGATGTATAAAATTAAAATTATTTTTTGATTCTCTGGAGCTGATGATTGGGAGATTATTTTAGTCATTTTCAAACTAAAAGAATTATAAACGTTAATTGGGAACATTTTCAAATTTTGGAGAACAAAAAACATCAAATTAACATAATTGATACTTGAAGATACGGGTGCAATTTTTATATAGAAGAAATTGTGCTAGAGAATATAATTGTTATAAAGTTAAACTGCATTCAATTTCTTAATATTTTAAAGACCTGATACCACTTTTAGACAATCTGATTGACTGCTTCCTTACAATAAATAGGTAGATAAGTCCCCATTGTAAAATGATGTTACAGTCTTTCTGCCACAGAATAGTGGTGACCTCAATCAACAGTTGATCTATCTTGCTACTTAAATTTTATCATATGTAAGACTTTAGTATAATCTATTATAAAACAACAACAATTACCTTACAAAATGTAGTTGATTCATTATCCAGTAAACCCATCCTAAGGGATGAATTTCTAAATGATTATTTTATTCAGATTCACTAAGAACCTTTATTGCTCAAACTATACAGGCCAGAGCAGATATTTATTGACTATGATGATAACATCTGCTTTAGAAATGTGATACAATTATACTGTACATTATAATTGTTCAGTCTTCTAAATGATTATTTTATTCAGATTCACTAAGAACCTTTATTGCTCAAACTATACAGGCCAGGGCAGATATTTATTGACTATGATGATAGCATCTGCTTTAGAAATGTGATACAATTATACTGTACATTATAATTGTTCAGTCTTAAGCAAGTTTTAGGCCTTTATGTTGGAACAGATCCAGAAATCTGTGATTTTGTGTGTGGGTGTGTATTTTGGCTGCTTCTGCAGGCATCTCCAAGAGCGTTCTATTAGTTAAGAGTCTAGATTAGGTTCCCTAATATCGACAAAAGAATGACCATCAAACCATCTGCTCTTCTGGTCTCTGTTGTTATACATTAACCTTGAACCAATAACTCAGAACCTGTTGTCCATCAAGAGCAGACTTAATGGCAATAACAATCACAATAGATTGTAATACAATTCTCATTTAAAAAGAAATCTGATAAGCAGGTATTATATTTTATGGAGAATGTTTAAAGAGTTGGCTCTTAAATCAGTATGTCTGATGTGTGGACTGTAGCCAATAAACAGAAATTACAGGGGGTTGGCCAGTTTGCTCAGTTGATTAGAGCACAGCCTTATAACTCCAAGATCATGGGTTCAGTTCCCTGTACCAGCCAGCCACCCAAAAAATAAATTTAAATTAAATTAAACATTTGTATGTTAAAAAAAAAAGTTAAACATATTTGCTACGTATTTCCTTCTTGTTTTGATGGCCAAGAAGCGTACAGATGGATGNCTTGAACCAATAACTCAGAACCTGTTGTCCATCAAGAGCAGACTTAATGGCAATAACAATCACAATAGATTGTAATACAATTCTCATTTAAAAAGAAATCTGATAAGCAGGTATTATATTTTATGGAGAATGTTTAAAGAGTTGGCTCTTAAATCAGTATGTCTGATGTGTGGACTGTAGCCAATAAACAGAAATTACAGGGGGTTGGCCAGTTTGCTCAGTTGATTAGAGCACAGCCTTATCACTCCAAGATCATGGGTTCAGTTCCCTGTACCAGCCAGCCACCCAAAAAATAAATTTAAATTAAATTAAACATTTGTATGTTACCAATAAACAGAAATTACAGGGGGTTGGCCAGTTTGCTCAGTTGATTAGAGCACAGCCTTATAACTCCAAGATCATGGGTTCAGTTCCCTGTACCAGCCAGCCACCCAAAAAATAAATTTAAATTAAATTAAACATTTGTATGTTAAAAAAAAAAGTTAAACATATTTGCTACGTATTTCCTTCTTGTTTTGATGGCCAAGAAGCGTACAGATGGATGTTTCCCTCTCATTAATAGTCCATTATTAGTACAAGAAATCAGATCAGGAAGAGATCATTCATATCAAGACAAAAGGCACAAGGAAAGCTGCACAGAAAATACTAGATTTGAGCCAGTTCTTAGTGTATGGAATGTATTTGGGTATTAGATGGGCAAAAAGGATTCAAAAGAATGTAATTCTGTACTAGTTAGAATAGGCTAAGCTGCAGTAACAAAAAGGCCCAAGAGTTTAAGGATCAATAAGTGAGAAATCATAACTCTACAGTGGGTTTACAAGTCAATGGGGGAGAGGCTTCTCTCCACTTTGTCTGTAGGGACCCGGTATCCTTCTATCTTGTGTCACTACCATCCCATAAAGCATCCCTGTTGTCTGCCTTCAGCTGGCAGGAAAAAAAAAGTACAAAGCACACGTCCTAGGTGAAACGTGGCAGGCCTGAAAGTGGCCCACATCATTTCTAATTAATTCCCATTGAGAAGGACTTAATTACTCAGCTGCAACTAACTGCAAGTAAGGCCCAGAAATGTAGTGGAACTGAGTGCCAGGAAGAAGAGAAGAATAAATGTTAGCGGACTCTGCCACAAGTATTGAAAATAATATACAAAAATTAAAATGCGTTAGCCTTGGGCATAGTAAAAAACATAATTTTTCTATTAGACAATGACTATACTTTCTCTGTAAATTCCTTATCGATTACAACCATTCCTTTTTCCACATGCACAAAAACTTCAGCTATATACGCAGAGGTTTCAGCATCTATTGAAGGATCCCAAATTGACAGGACACCATTCTACCCTGTGGAACACATTTTAGCTATGATTAAATGTAAATTTTATAAAAATACAAAAGAAAGACAGTGAAAAACCTCCTATTTACATAATAAAGTGAAATAATTTACTTATTTCTAGTTCCTTTGGTAATGTTTACACTTCAAATAACTTTCAGTGGTTTTATTTATAACTGGATTCTCAACTTCCTTAATTTTAATAATTTTAAATGATAATATTGTGGCTAAAACAGAATGGAAAATTTGGTTTCCTAAATTAAAATTTATCTGTTGCAGTCACTGAAAACCTAAAATATCTATGCTGCAACAGAATGTGATGTCCTGTTTCTAATGACTCTGGTTAAAAGCAATTGGTGGACACTTTCTCTGAGACTCCTAAACTGTGCATCATCACTGTACAGAGAGCCCTATACATCATTACCAGCATATCAGTGCACCCCAGTAAAATCCCCTAGAGAAGAATACTTTGTATTTAACATCAATGCTACTTTCTCTAGACAAGTCCTGTGATGAGGTTTCATAACTCAGCAGAAATATCTATATGTAGCAGAAGGCAAAAATTATGTAAAAATGGGGAATGATAGAAAAATTCACACTCAAATAGACTATAATTCAGTCTTTAACTAGAGAAAACACTATATTATAATGTAAATTACCTACATGCCTTACTTTCGAAAGAAGAACAAATTGTTCTCACTTGTTACAATTTGATAGGCAGTTGCTCTAATCCATAAAAGTAGAAACTGAATCTTTGCCTTTCCCTACTCTCTTTAATCCTTATTATTCAGTTTTATATAGATGTTTATTTTAGCAAAATCCTCCATGATAATTTATTCATTAATCTGCAGGATATCCAAGACAAGTGGATATTGTTTTCCTTATTTTGAAAATGAGGTTAACATTATCTTTAACCCCATAGAATGAGCCACTAGGAAAGGAGGATTGGAGCTCAGAATTCCTGAAATACCAGTCTGCACATGTTCAGTCCCCTTAACCACCTTTTTTATTCATTTTTCCATTTCAGAACATGGCAAGTTCCATGACAGGTCATTTTTCTATGTAACTATAAATAAAGCATATTTACCTAACAGAAGGTAAAAAGAAAAACTCTAAATGGGAATTCTGCTCTTACCTGAGCCACTCCAGCAGTTATCTTCTTAGAGAACTCTTAACTATAAGCCTTCAGAGAACAAGAAATAAAGCTAAATCTCACTGTCTCTCCCAAAGCAAGATTCTGCCTAAGTGAGACTCCTTAATTAATCCAATGACACATGTTTCTGAATTCCCAAAAAGACATTATTTCAAATTAGTTTCTTTTCTTGGAAGGGAGGAATAGTCATCCCAGGGGAGAGAAATACAAATCCCAATGATAATATATTTTCCCTACTCTCAGCCATCTTGTAAAGGACCTAAAACAAAGAGGAGATATAAAATAGGGTCAAATCAACTAAGATTTTCAGCTGCAGACGTTTTTCTCCTGAAAAAACAAATGGATTGTTGGTTAACTGTGTACTAAAATCAAAGTCAAATTTATGTACTGTGCTTCACCTCAAATCATAGTATGTCTGGCATATAGAAAAAAAAATGTTGAGTCTTAAAATATTTAAGGGCAGAAGTACCTGTGAAATCAGTGTGCAAAATTCAGTGTCATTACACGATTATATAGGATACATGTGTAGCACTGACTGAAGACAATCAATTAAGCTTTACCAAGCTTTCACTAGTGCAATTGTTTTCAGGGGTCATGATTAGATCCATGGTATAATCACAGATGATTAATGTCTGTACCGAAGTATGAGATTCCAGGCAGCAGAGGCAATAGTATAGTACCATAAGCACAATCTCTCTTCTACTTCAGTTGTTGTGATGCTTTGCATAAAGCAAATGTCAGCACATTTGGTTGGTTGGATGGAGAAAGGGATGGATGGGCAGGTGGATGTTTGAGGCAGGTGTGGAAGATTTCAAAGAGATTGAAGCCAATATGAATAACAGCAGAAAACTATTGCTATCCCATGAGAACCTATGTAGGAAAGAGCGAGGAAACTGTTCTCAGTTCACTATAGGTGGAACAACTACCTAAAACATGCATGAGGTCACTTTATTTGTTTGCAGTACTAGGGGTTGTTTTGACATAGTTAACTAATGCCTTCTAAAAGGAGCTACGTGGAGACCGTGGTTTACTGTTAACGTGGGTGCTGATGGAAGCAGAAGGACTGCACGCGTGCCTTTCCACTCCAGTGCTCTGTTGGCAGCTCATTTCTTTGAGCTACCAGAGTATTGAAATGGAAAAGATTTGTGCTTGCTGAAGCTCCTTGAGCAGAATTCTTGTCATTTTCAATCAGCTGCCTACTTAGGAGTTTGGAACCAGCCAGGGGACACAGGTGGGGAGTTAGGCATGAATGAGCTTACATCAGAGGTATGTCACTGAGCTCCAAATTTGAGGCATTAACACTGTTGCAGCCCCTACTTATAAAAACAAAACAAAACAAAACAAAAAACCAAAGTTTGTATTTTTTTTTAATTTAAAAGGAAGTTGGCTGATGAAAATTTAACTGTATGGCCTTGATTTCTAGAAAGGACAAGCTGAACTTCTTCAAGCATTGGCACCTGGGTCTTAGCACTCAATTTTTAAATTGTAAGTTTGGCAAGTGCTACAAAGAGTTCTAGTTTTCACCCAAAGGGTAGGAATGACCGAATAGGATTCTCCATTTTCCCTGTCACTCATTGTGTTTGCTGGACAGAATTGTGATTGTCATTAGGAACTGTCAGAATGATTAGGTAACCATAGAGTTGTCCCAGGAGCCGCTATGCTTTGTGAGATTAGGATTCCTGATCTTTGGTCCACGTTCCTCTTACCAAAACAGTAATTCTTCTTGTATATTTTTGTGCTTTTAAATTTTGTGAATGTTCAGAACAGTTCATTGAAGAAATCTGAGCTGGTAAAATGCAGGTATTTATTATGAGCCACTTTAAGACAAGAGTCAAGTTAATGTAGTCATCAGGACAAGGCACAAAAGGCAACAGGAACTAACAGTCACTCAAGACAGGGCATCTTTGTGTAGGTAAACATGTATACCCAGTTTATTGGGAAAACTAATGAAGAAGCTCTCATCACTCATGGGGCTTTTCTTCTTGAGGTCCCTGAGTAAAGGGACATTAGTATATGCCATAAAGATAGAGTTCAGCATTTTCCTTACAAGTGACTCAGATGGGCTTTGGCTCTGTGGGATAGGAAAAGTCACTGATGGAAAATAATGCCCAGGCTGGCATGGAAGATTTTCCAAACAATGACTATTCAAATTACAAATATGGAGGGTTTTCTGTTCCATACTGACAGCAATGAATATCCTTTAAAATTGCATTTTCTCACATTGCATTAGTGAAAAAACTGCCAATTAGTATTTTACTCTACCTATTTCATCCTAAGATTCCTCAGTAGTAGTACTATTGTGCTTTAATCTTTAGTGTGTTATAGAATGTATTTCCTGCCGTCTGTGAAAATAACCTCTTCTGATTTTCTACACCAGAGATGCAAAATTGTGTCAGTATGCCAAATTTAACCTCAGACCAGTATTTTTTTTTTAGCCAACATCATTTTTTTTTAAATTAGGGGCTAGTATTTTTAAATTGTGAGTTTACTCATATAATTCCAAGCTTCTGGGTTTTCCCAGAACCTTTAAGATGCAACACTGTCTGCATAGTAATCATTGGCACAACAGCAGCAAACAGCCTCAGCTGGCCAAGCAACTTCCGGTTTGCCAGGAGCCTGATGCCACCTTTATCATTGTTGAATTGTCATTTTTCATAGAGTAGACTTAAAAGAAAAGTGAAATGTTTCTTGTATCCATGATTATATCCAACCTGAAGAAAGAAAATATAAGGCCTATGAAATTATGTTTTTCAAAAAATGTGAAAAGATATATTTCTTGGTGGAAATGAAGAATATGTAAACAAAATGTGTCCATATTTAAAGAGCACAATTTATGATGTCATTGAGAACCAACCAGAATAAGAAGCGGTCTAGTTCTTGACTTGCAATCAAATCACTTCATTCACTCACTTTACCTGCCTGACTCCTTAGACATTTGTTTCATATTACTGCATTAATACATCCCTTGGTTCCTTCATTGTCAAATGGCCATCCACATTTATAAGAAATGTGCAAATTGTTTGGATAGATAAATCTGTCATTTCACAGAGAAACTACAGGGTTGTACAACATCACAGATTCAGGCTACTGACCAATCGCATCCCGATTCTCTTGTAAATATCAGGGAATAAAGTACATTTTGTGATTACCTGGATTTGAGCTATTCAGTGCCTGATAGCCTCCAGGCTTTATCCAATATTTTAAATAGAAAGATGTTGGTTCCCAGAAGTCAAGTGCAAATGGGCAGCCTGACTTAAGGAACACATTTCTATGGATGGTACTGAGTAGCTTGTGTCTTTCTTCCTGGGGTTGAATCTTTGTTTCTCGAATTGGGGCCTACTCCCTATTTTTCACCTAGCTGATCACACTGTGATTTGGCTGCCATGCTTATGGGCTTTTTACATCTAGGCCATCTCCTTTGCTAATTAAGGGACCCCTCGAGATTCATTGCAGAAATAATCAGTTTAGCAACAGGCCACTCACTACTGAAGGTGGAAAGGTTTTAAAGTAGGAGAAAATGCCAGTTTTTCTGTTACTGACTTAAATTTATTTTCGAATAGCGCCTAAGAATCAAGAATGCCCCTTCCCCTCCTGTTCCTCTCTGCTTGAAATTTCATTTGCCTTCCACCTCTCTCCTCCATTCTCACAGACTGGAGGGGGAAATAAACAATTTCAAAAACTTACAGTTTAATTTCTATTCTCAGTATAAATTTCTGGAACATGTGTTTCATTATTTACAAAAATAATGTATGAACCTGAATTCAAACAAACACATTAAGGAATATTCTATAATTGGATTTGTTTCATCGATTCTACAAATATTAATGGTGCAAAACACTGTACAAAATGCCAGAAATAGATTTCTGCAGAAGGTCCTGCCCTAGTGGGTTTACAACCAAACAGAAGAAAAAAACTTAATTAAACAAGTAATGGCACAAACTACTTGTGTAATTATTAATCCTGACCTTTATATTTTCTCCTTTCTGCCTGGAACATTTTTCCCTCAGCTATTCCACAGCAGGCTAAATCTCATCCTCCCAGCCACCAATATTGGGCATGAAGAGCTTCCACGGCCCATGATACACCGCAGCAGGGATGTTGGGGAAGGCTTTAGTCTAGAGCTCAGAAATTGTTTACTCTTTGTACAAGAATCAGACATTATCTTCTAGAACACACAATAAGGCTTATTTTTTTTTAACTATAAAGGTAGTGAACGTCCATTATAGTAAATCTAATGCAAGCTGGAAATTATAAAAGAAAATATAAAAATCACATATACTTATCTCTCAGAGACAGCTTTTTTGATATCTCGATACGTTTTCTACTCTCTTTCCAAATTTGGAATCATATTATATTTGTAACTGTGAGACTGTGAAACCTTTCAATATTGGAAAATTAGATTGTATCCTGTTTCCCTCTATTGCTACACTATTAAGATGAGAACATCGTTGAGTACTAATCCTTTAAGATCTCTTCCCAGAAGTTACCTGATAGGACAGTTAGCACTCTTCATAGGCAGTCATAAATTGTGTTTTTTATAGGTTGTACCAATTCATGTTTCTATCAGCAGTAAACAAAAGTTCCCATCTAATCATACCGTTACCAATATTTACTATTATTTCTTTAAAATCTTCTCTAATTTCAAAGGTTAAAATGGTAAAATTTGCATTTCGCTGCATTTATATTTCGGTTTATCTATATATGTACAATATAGATATGTGTGCAGTATACGAATTTTATTAAGATATCATAGCTATAGTCCATGTCCATTAGATTAGTTCATATCAAATAAGTAAAAATTGAAGTAAATATTTAAATTTAAACTCTTCAACCAAATTTACATGCTCAAGGCATTTTTTAATGAAAGCATATTTCCACTAAATTAACACTATAATCACACACTTAGAATTTGTCACCTGTATAAGTTAATTTATTGAAATGAATATTCCTTCTTTTAAATGATTTTTACCTAAATGCCAAAACTTTTAGTGATAAAGCAAGTCAGCTTTAATCACCCTACAATTAATTCCACAAAGAAGACAACTGGACCCTGGAACCTATCAATGCATAAGGTTGAAAAGAGAGACCGATTAGAAAAGAAAGAAAAACCCTCCTAATTATGCACAAATGTCTCAGCAGTGAGCAATCATGAGAAAGGAAATACTGGAAAAGTACTTGACATTTAAATGTCAATTTAATCAAATTATGCAATTTTAAAAATGTAGCTGAGTGTAATGGGCTCTTTAAATTGCTTAAACCATGTCTTCTCCTAAAATGGTCCAGAGATTGAGCATTTAGGTAACTTAAGATATCTTTTGAACCAATACCCTTAAAAAATTACTTACTGAATTAGAACATTACATGTTTAAAATAAAATAAATTTTACATTTTGTCCAGAATAAAAGATATTAGTGTATTTAATGAAAAAATAAGGTTTTGGGAGCATTTATTTTAAGTTAATAAGATAAAAAGAACAAATTATAGTGTTAGGGTGTGTAAATTCAAGGAAGGAAAATTATTCAGACTATGAGGAAGACAGGATATAGGATTCTTTCTTCCCCACTAATTTATTTTCCTTAATTTTAATAAGAATTAACCTTACCTTCAGCTCCCTCCTCCTCCCTGATCTAGACCATTCTCTGGATAGAGAACTAGTAATTGTCTCACTTGGACTTCCCAATATATCAATTTTTATGTGCAACTATGAAAAATAGACAGAAAGTGATCAGAACAGGATACCCTGGGAAACAGTTGATTCAGCTTGGTCCTACAGCACAGTAAAAGTTGAGCTATGGATACAGATTTTTCTCTTCTAGATTGACGGTCAAATATAATTCCTATGTTGTTGGGGAAAAATAAAATATTGCATTGATCACATTGTTGTCACAAAAATAATAAAAAGTTTGTGCAATTTAGAGCAACCAGATAGAGTGATCTCATCTCTGCCAATTAATTCTGTGAGCTTGGACAAATCTTAGTCTATCTGAGCTTTAGTTTCATCATTTGTAAAATGACGATAATTGGTACTTTTTAGAATTTGTATAAAGATTAATTAATATTATCCTATTATATGTGATAATGCACATAAGAGTAATTAGAAGAGTGTTTGAAATATTTTAAGTGCTCAATATTAGCTATTTTTAACAGTGTTCTTAACTAGCAAGCAACAGAATCTAATTCTGGCTCGCTTAAGTCAAAAAATAATTTATTGAAAAGATACTAAGTAGTTTCCAGAATTGCCAGGAGGACTGGATAATTAAGTCTAGAACAAAAAGACATGAACCTTGCCCAAACTGACAGCACACAAATGAGTGACCGGTGAGGACCCTCGTGCCATTTCTGGTTTCAGCCCTGCACACCTTATGCAGCCTCTTGCACCTGGAACTCAGGGCTAAAATCCATCAGCAGCCACAGAGGGCACCTGCAATTGCCTCTTCTATACATCACTGACACCTGTTTGAATTGGCAGAACCCATATCATGACCTATATCAGTTAGTGTCTAATCATGAGTCAGAAACCACACAATTTATTTGCAGGAGGGAAATTAATATAAAGAAATATTAACTACTAGAAGGAGGTTAAGTACTAAAACGCAATCAGAGGACTCCAGGGTGTCCAGAATTAGCAAATGCAAAAAAATAGCTACTATTGCTAGGCTGAAGAAGAGTGAACAATAAGGATTTAAAGACTAGAAGAAGGCTCCCTGCCAAGTTTCATATTTAGACTTCTTCAAAGAGTGTGGCTGCTACAGGAAATTGCAGCCTGCAAGTGGCAAAGAAATTTGCCAGAAGTCACAGGCCAGTGCAGGTTTCTAGAAGTGGCTTTCCATTACTTGAGGGTGCAGGTGGGCCAGAGCAGTGCTGCTGTTGAGAGAAGGGGTGAGCCAGCAGAGATTTTGGAAGCTGCTATTGTGTGGAGGGTATATAAGTTTATAGAAGCAGCCCTGTGGGGGCCGGCCCGGTGGCCCACTGCTACAGTGCACCACTTGAGAGCACGGCGGCGCTCCCGCCGAGGGTTCGGATCCCACATACAGACCGGTTCCCGCTTACTGGCTGAGCGAGGTGCAGGTGCAACACTGAGGGCTGCGATCCCGTTGCCAGTCCCGGTCCGGTATGGGCGTGACACTGAGGGTTGCGATCCGTTGCCGGACACGAAAAAAGACACACACACACACAAAAAAGAAGCAGCCCTGTGTTGCTGGAGGTTCTGGTGGGATGGCGATGCTTGAAAGCAGCTGCTGGTGGGGAGAGTGTGACCTGAGGGTGCTGCTGGGACTCCTCAGTGTAAGCTGCTGGACTTCTGCATGGAAAAATGATAATGGAGGACCAAACTCCAAAGGAAATGTCTTCATGTGACTGTCACTTTGTAGGGTCACTCTAGTGCCCTCTTTTGACAAAGCCTAGCATTCTACCAGCGGGTGAAGGAGAATGTTTTGGGGACCCAGTGCCAGTATCACAAAGCTGAGCAAAGAAAAGTAGATTTGAGCTTAGAAGCAATAAGTTGATAACTGGCACAGGAATCCACAGCTTGTAGCTAGGGAGGCTGGGGAAACAATATCTGGCATTTCAGGCTCCAAGACTCATGAGGTGGTAAATTTCCTAAACATAAGGCAAGTATTTCAGTTGTTGGGCAGCAGAAAAGAATGACTAACAGCTGTTATGCTTATTATTAATGGCATATCACTTCGCAGTTTACACATTGCTTTCACATTCATTACCTCATCTGACGTGTCTAAATGTTCAAATTGTGTAGCCCACACTTAAATGTCCTCTTTATAGCTTATGTATCATATCATCTTTCCTGTGCCTAAACCAATGTCTAGAAATGAATTAAATACTTATACAAACTATCTTTGTCAGATATATCTTGTACCTTAAAGCATCATCATTATTTCAAAAAAGTTAATACAGCTTCATAAATTCCTACCTCGTTGTCACAAAATTAACAAGGTCTAAAAAAATAATTATAACCAGTGATGTCTTTAGCATCACACTATTGGACAAATCAACACTTTAGAGAAGATATTGCGTCTATGTATGTATGCAGGTAGATAGAGGTGAGTAGCCCACAAGTAGACATTAACAGAGTCTCACATAATATGGAATTGGTATACTTTTCATTTTTAAGGATTTGTTTTTTCCTAACTCTGAGCATAACTCAAAGTAGATGCTCAATATTGTTGAGTGAATAGTTTTTCTAGCCAAAATAGAATTTAATACTATCACATAAAGTTCTAATTTCATATATTCTTAAAATTATGGAATATATTTTATTTATTTTTATGTTCTCAGCCCCTAACAGAGTACTTGAAACACAACATGCAGATCAATAAATATATGCTGAATTAATATATAGCTACCACAAATATAAAATCTTATTCAAAATAATTAGCTTTTAGATTAAGTCCTTAGAAACTTTAGCCCACGACGTAAGTGAATATTGTCAGAAAAAAAAACAAGTTGCAAAAACAAAAATCTGCTTACTCAATATAGTAAGCCGTAGCTTATAAATCTGTTTGCCTATACATGAATCAGAGAAATAAGCAACTCATTTGTCTTAATCAGCAAGAGAGAAAAGAGAACAATTTATGTAACATGTAAATACCACCCATTAAATATTTGAGCAACTCAAATGTGCTCAGACCCATAGTGAAAATCTACAGAAGCATTCGTCATACTCTCTAAGTGCAACAATTTCATAAAATATAATTTAAATAATAAGAGGACACAAGGTAGTATACACTTTCCTTGCTCACAGGTCTCCTTCCCCCAGTAGCAAAATATATGCTATATACATTTTATATATATATATAAATATATATATATATATATATATAAATATATATATATATAAATATA
>NW_007732567.1:77196-107184 GCF_000696425.1 Galeopterus variegatus | reverse complement strand
TATATATATATATATATATATATATATATATATATATATATATATACACTTGTAAGTAAGATCTTGCTGTTAAATTGTTCCTCTTATTTGAATAGACGTTTCATCTCTATTTTTTGTCTGAGCTAAGGATATCTGTTATTTTGTCAGTGTTTAATAGGGATTCATTTTCCTCCTGTGTAAAAGGAGATTATCTAGACAGTCACTGAAGTCTCTTCTGTTCACAAAATTCCATAATCCAGGAAAGAAATGTTCTCCTTGGCACTGGAAGGATATACACTAACATACTTACACATACATTTTAATACTGACAATAAACTACTCAAATTTAAGAGCACCAAGTTAACATGAACACTGTGAAGTTCAGAAAATTTAGTTTTTGGTCAAACCTAAATGAATGGGGGCAGCAAAAGTCCCAGAAAACTGTCAGTTCTAGGCAATATGCTGCCCACAAATAAAATTTGTCTTGATTCATTCTAAAATAAATTAATGTTTTACTTGGTGAACAACATTTAAAAATTAGCAGAATAGTCACAAAAATTCAGATTTAAGGATTCCATCGAAAATTCAGAATTCCCAGTCACGTTGGGCCTTTAATCCCTCTTAGCAATGCTCACCTTGAGATGAGACTGGCTAGCCCCTGAGGGTGGACAAGTCCACTCGGGTTCATTGCTGACCTCACCTTCCTTCCCTGGGCCTGCTTCGTCTATTCACATTGTATGCCCAGTCCCTGTGGGTGCTGGGTTTCAGTCTTCAGTTAGTGGAGGTTAATGTTAGGTGGATATTCAGGTGGCTGAAGAGCCATACTGAAAGAATAGTCACTAATTCTGTATCTCTCTAAGAAAATGTCTAGATATGTTTGAAAACTGTGATATTTGAAATATTCATGATTATTTGTTTAGAAAACTGCAGATCTTAATGTTATTATACAATTTCTGAAAGATACTCTTTTCTTGCATAGCATGCTAAATAACCAAGTTGTTTAGGAAAATTTTAGAATCTCCCTGTATAGTATATGGTATAGTATACATATCTGTTGATCTCTTCAACATCTGACATTAATTACTTTATATACATATGTATAAGTTTGTTTCTGTTGCTTATAACAAGATACCTGCAAGTGGGTGATTCATGAAGAAAACAAAATTTATTGCTTACACTTTCTGAGGCTGGGAAGTCCAAAGTCCAGGGAACACAGCTGGTGAAGGCCTTGGTGGTGGTGACAGTGACCCACGAATCTCACATTGCAGGATGGTGAAAGTAGAGAGAACAGAGAGAGACAAAGCCCTGAGAACCACAGCCATGACCACCATTTCACTACAGCATGGTCCAACAATCTAATCACCTCTTCAAGGCCCTACCTTTCAATTACCATAATAGGATTTTCCACCCTCAGCAGTTAACAGCAAGGATTAAGCTTTGGTGAGGTTAGAGGCACATCCAGTCTGCAGCAACATAATCAAACTTTATATTGCATAATTTATTTTACTTTAGATAGAATAACTAAACTTCTCTTCATTTTATCCTCTAGGAAACAGAGGTACATGCATTTCAATTTTTTTTCAAAAGCCTGTGTTCTAATATAAGGTCTGATTTTTTTGGTCATAAGGAATTCTAATGATTCTAAAAAATATATGTAGAAAAAATGCTATTTTATTATAAAAGCAAGGAATTATATACTTCAAGTTTTAATGCTCTTAAGATTGTGATTATAGTGATTATTACACCAAGGCATATTCTACTACCATTTCCCAAAACCTGAAAGCATTTTCTGTTTTCATTGCACAGAAACACATAAACAGAAGCAAGCTGAAAAGATTATTAATAGTATTCTCTAAATAATAATTCATGGTTTAGTAACACAGGGAATGAAATAACATTTTTATTAGACATCATTCTGTTTTGTAATATCCTAATAATTTAGAGAGAAGTAAAGGGCTTTATAAACCAGAATTTATTTAACTATGAAAACTCTGGAAAATATTCCAAGAATTCAAAAAATATAACTTTGACAAAGTAACTGGAGTGTCTCATTAATTCTGTTTTGTGTTTTCCTTCTTGGTGTACAGCCCAAATGTTTGAAAGTTGCTCTTAAAATTTGAATGCAGGCAGAATAATATATAATGACACACAATTAAATTGGCCATTTTGTGATCCTTCCTAACATCTGACTACTGGTTCTAATATTATATTCTAGAAGGGGAAGAAATTGTTTAGCATTTGAATTTATATGTGAAGAAACTGAATCATGCAAATGTTTCGTATTTCCATCTAGCTGTGGTTAGCTGTAAGTTCTCTTCCAGGATTTATTTTGTGCAAAGGGTTTTAGCAAGGCACAGTTACAATAAAAAAAAAGTCTTGAGACATTGATGATGCGATCTTATTGGTCTGAGTTATATGTGTGTTTGTCCTTTTTAAATTGACAGCTAAAACTTGGTTTGCTTTAAGAAGTGTTTTTTTTAACAAGAAACCAATTTTCCATAATCCCTTAAGACCTACTTCTGTTTCCATGAAGTGTAAGTATTCTTATAGTGCTTCTTCCAGTTGCAATAAAGGTTTAATGGTCAAAATCCCTTCAGCAGAGCCGGATGGAAGAAGTACTTAGCCAGTTATTTTCTTTTCAAGTGTTGTAGTGGAATGAGCATGAACTTTGGAAGCAGAGCTAGGTTAAAAATCGCTCTTTCACCACTTATATGTATAAACATATTGGTTGCATAACTTCACCAAATTTCATCTTTAAAAAAAAAAAAGGAAAAACAAGGAGGATAATACCTACCTATAAGAATGTCAGGAAGTTTAAATGAGATAATGAATATGAAATGACTACTACAAAGCCTGACACACAGTAGGCATATAATAATTGTTAAGGTTTTTTTTTTCTTCCTTTCCCTCCCCCAGCTATCTGCTTGGGTGGCTTCCTCTCATGCTTAAGACATGGCATTAGAGCTTTTGGATAGGTATCCTTGGCCTAGAGCACAGAGCAGGCTGTCCCATTAAAAATGTGTTAGCTGTGAATTCCAGACAAGTTGTATGTAAATTAACTTTGGTAACTTGTGTCATCTTTAATTAAATATAATGAAGCATTATTCATTCACTAGATTAATTAGGCCAAATATCTTCATTAATCCCACATACCTTCCTCATATAATATCTCTTCTTTGCCTTCATTCACTCAGTTATTCATTCAGCAAGTATTTATTGGCCACCAACTATGTGCCAAGCAATATGCTGGAATCTGATGAAAAAAATGATGATTAAAGCAGTCACAATCCTTTCTGTCACAGAATTATGTCTAGTGGTACAGACAGACATTAAACAAATGTCACAAAATCCTGCTTCCAAAAGAAGTGATGACACTTCAGTTATTCAGGAAGTGTAGTACTCATGAGAATAGTTGTTTCTAAATCCCACTCAAATATCTGCCCAAATATTATTTTATTCCATTTCTAATTGATGTTATCCACTTCCAAAATGCATTTAAATGCTTTTCAGGAAGACAGCTGTGTCTCCTCCAATGAAGGAAAGCTTTCAACATATTATTTAGACCCTTGAAAAAGTGTTTCTCCAGCAGAAAAAGAATCTTACTGCAATTATGCAGCTCAGTTATATGGTATAAAATGTAGATGATGAATCAAATGTTTTCATTAAGGAGCCACTTAAAGATAAAAATATATTCCAAATCCTTGAATACTAAGTAGTAAATCACTGGGTACCTTCTCCCCTATACTTTGTTTCTTCATGATTGGAGGTTTACAAGAAGCAAACACACCTGTTTTGATTTAGGTGTTTTTTTTTAGAAATTGGTTTCTTCCTCTCCTTTCACCTTCTTTCCTTCCAGGGGATCATTTGTTGAAGCCTTTATGATTATATATTAGCAGTATAAAAGAATGATTTGATCTTTGCAGCACCCAAATTACTGCCCAGGAAGCCATCCTTACACTGAATGGAATCTTGCTCCTCATGCTGAGTATTGCAAATGGCCTTCTGCTTATTCCTTTATAGGCCTTGGAAGCAAAATGAGCCATGTGTTTCCATTATGATGGCCTGACTCCGGAAAGAAATGTGCAAACAAGCCTGTATATTTTTACTGAGCTCTCAATTAGTTTAATTTAGAATTGAAATGTGCTTTCTAGCTGAGATGTCATAAAACTGAAGGGAAGCATATGCGGGGCTGTACAAGTGCAGCCCATGATTATATTTCATTGTGATCTTTGATGGTGTTGTCCAGAGCATCTTCAGAGAACACATCTGAGAAACTGAAAGTACTTAATTGTGATATAATTAAAGTGAAATATTTTTGTGTAATTTGCATTTCAACTTGTCAGTTATGGTGATTAGCTTCAGTAACTTTATGTACTGTAGCTAACCACCATTTAGAATTCTAAGAAAATTAGCATTTACATATTAATAACCTATGATAATGCCTTAAGGGCATAAATTAATTCATTCTGGGCCCAGCATGCTCTATGCACCATCTGATTGAGCCTTTTCAAATCCGAACATGAAGAGCTTATCATTTTAACATTAGATAATCAGAGAAAGAAGGAACATGCTTAACTAATACTGCCTGACTTTATAAAGTTTTCAAATAAACTTAGCGTTTTAAGAGAAATCATTTTTAAAAACTATTTTTAAAAGATTTCTTTTAAAAGAAAGATAAATAGCAGAATTCTGAATGAACAAGTATAAATTAGGTAAATACAGAATGGAAAATAATTGTCAGGACAATCTAAGACTAGAGGCTGTGCAGTGGGAGGCTGGGGAGAAGCTGCAAGATCTGGAATGACCAGTCCCAGGCTCTCTGCTGGTGGGGACACTGCCAGCCTCATCATATTCTAGCTATTGAAAATTAAATGTATGAAAATGACAACATAATCTCACCCTGATAAAAACATAAAAGACAGAGTCATCTTTTTGTGAATTGGGAAGGGGAAGATTGTCTCATTACCTGAACTTAAATTGTTGAACAATTAATATATAGTTATGATTATAATTGGTTTCCTCAAAAGGAATCATTAAACTTCTATGTGATAATAGCTGGCAGCTTTCAGAAACTGAGCTTTAATTAAAAACTAGTGCATGGTTGAAAGGGGAGGGGAAATTTTAAATTGCCAGTCAACTCGGCAACCTGAAAGTAGACTTTTGTGGTTTCCAGCCACCCTCCTAGTCTCTCTTCCTTAGCCACTAAAAACTAGTGCATGGTTGAAAGGGGAGGGGAAATTTTAAATTGCCAGTCAACTCGGCAACCAGAAAGTAGACTTTTGTGGTTTCCAGCCACCCTCCTAGTCTCTCTTCCTTAGCCACCTCTTTTAACAAAAAACATTTCATTTATCCAACAAATATTAATTAGGCACTTTCTATGTGCCAATTTTAGGGCCTGGGGATACATCATTACACAAGACAGTCTAGTTAACTCTTCTCTTGAGATTTACATTATCCTAGACAAAAGAGACAAATAGGCAATCAAATAAATAAGATAATTGCAAATAGTGATAAAGGCTAGGAATAAAATAAAACAGGGTCATGTGGTAGAGAGTGACTGGAGCTATGGGAGTCTCATTACATAGAGAAGTCAGGGAGAGTCTCTCCGAGGAGTTGGCATTTTTGCTGGTCAAAGAATGGTGAAAAGACCAGACAAGGGAAAGCCAGGCAAGAGAGAGCAATGTTGAAAAAGCCCTAATGTGGAGGAGAAGGTGAGTTTAAATTACAGAAACAGGGAGCGTTAGGCAGAGTTTAGTAGATGAGGGGGACAATGGGAAATTAGTTTAGTAAAGGCAAAATCATTAGGGTTTTTTAGACCACTTGAATATTACTCTAAATATGATGAAAAGCCACTGGAATTTTAAGTAGGGATGAGATGCCATCTTATTTACATTCTCTGCTCAGTGGAAAGTAATTAGGGAGGAAGAAAACTGGAAATAGGAGGTGTAGTTAGGAGACTTGTAGTTGAGGAGGCAAGAAAATGGCAGCAGGGTGGAGCTATAGAGGAGTAAATGGATTTCAGTATTTTGCAAGTAAAACCATCAAGATTTGCTCATGATTTGGATGTGGGAAGAGAGGGAAGATAGGAATCAAGAATATTTGAGTAAATAGTCATGCTTTTTTATTGGGATGGAGGAAAACAGGACAAATTTTTTTTGCGGGGGGAATGAAGAGTTCTATTTTGGCCCAGCTGGATTTTAGATGCCAAATAGACAACCAAACAGAGATGTCAAGTAAACTATTGATATTTGACTCTGAAGCTCATGGAAAAGTAAAGAACAAGACTGAAGATATTAACCATGGAAGCTTGGGAACAGGGGTCATATTAGAATTTATAGAAATAGTATAGAAATAGATGATATTATCTAAGGAAAGAGTTAATATGACCCCTGTTCCCAAGCTTCCATGGTTAATATCTTCAGTCTTGTCCTTGCGCTCACTGGCTGAGCGCAGTGCGGACGACACCAAGCCAAGGTTTACGATCCCCTTACTGGTCACAAAAAAAAAAGGGAGTGGTGAACTCCAAGACACCAACTCCTCAGAATTATTGCCTTTGGTCAACATCCTTGTGCTGTGCCTGAGGAAAATCATGCGTTTCTAGACTGCTGCTACTTCCACTTCACAGTTTCAGATCTTGTCGTCTGCCGTCCAATCATTTATTTTATTTTATTTTATTTTATATATTTAAGGTGTACAACATGATGTTTTGGTATACCTGTACATAGCGAGATTATCACTACAGTCAAGAACCAAGAATGGTTGATACCAGGGGCAGGGATGGGGAAGAAATGGGGAGAAGTAGGTCAAAGAGTACAAAATTGCCATGATATAGGATGAATGTCTACGTACAACATAGACTATAGTGAATAATATTGTATTATATACTGAAAATTTGCTAAGAGAGTAGATTGTAGGTGTTCTTACCACACACACAAGAAAGAAAAATATTCACTCTGCTTGTTTTGTGCTTTGTTGTTTATTCAATAAGCTTATATAGGACATTAACCATGTGCCACTTACTGTGAAACATGTGTGGCATCAATACAGTTGTGGGTAAAATAAGCCTGCTCCCTTATCATATTGGAGTTCATGTGTTCTTGGTTAGTTTCTTCTCCTGCCCTCTGCAACTGTTTGAAATTTGCACTACTTTCCAACACCCTTATCAAATCTCACTCTTATAACCTTGCCTTGTTCATCAGTGCAGCTATAAAGCTATAAACCCACACACATCTTGCCTAACCTTTTGATTTATGAAATCTATGGAATGAGGAATCTCCCTAGATGCCCACACATCCCATTTAAAGTCAACTTTACATGTGCCTTTCACCCCTAATCTCTTCTGCATCCTGATTATCTTCCTTTCTACTGGCTCCATTCCTATAAAAATGCCCAAATTTCTCCTATTTTATATATATAAATTCTCACCTGAAGTCATATTCCTTTGAAGATAACTTTAGCATTATAACAGTATCAAAGCCATAAATTTTATTTGTATTTAATGCAATTGTTGCTGAAATGGTGAACCTAAGCCTGAAATGTATTATAAGAATTCACTATTACTCGTATCGCTAATTATCTCTTAGAAGCTGGTATGTACTATGACAAGATCTCTATATACATGCTTGCAGAGTGCATGGAGTTTGACTGCTTTGGTGATAGTTGGTGCTTTATGTACCGAAACCAGGTACCCATCTGATGACTCCATCTTTCCACCACTATATTTTTATTCAAGCAATTGGCATACATTTGTTGGCCTAACATTTGTAGATATCATTTGTCCCTGAGGTAGTTTAAATGTGATTTTAATTAAAAATAGAAATGCAGACACTGAAATCCCAAGGCATTTTCTCTGTTTCAAGGAGGTCCTCTAGATGATTGAGCATATGCTTACACTACTTCTAAATAACCATTAAAATGTTAACAGCAATTGTCTTAAAATCTCACAGACAACTCTAAAACCTCTAAAAATAAACCCGCAAATGCAAAATTGCAAAATCTTTCTTTATAATGTTTAATACTTCTCAGCATTTATTCCCTGAAAAATTCTACTTCTTTGATTCTTTCTGCCAAGTCTCTTACTCTTCTGATAATATCTACTATGATTTTGAAATGAATTCTTTCCCAGCTCTATCCTCAGACCAGGATTTCACTGAACATTCTTCCTGAAGAAACTCATCCAGACTCACATAGTCACTTCCTTCAAAATCTATACGTTTAACCCATTCCTTCTTGTTGCACTTCATATTCCTATTGGCAACAACCTACTAGACACCTGACACATCAAACTCAAAGTGATACAACAACGATCCACTCATTCATTCAAGATAGAAACCAAAAGGCATCCTTCGGTCCTCCTTCTTGTTTGTCCTTACTCTTCTTTATCCCCCTCAAAATCTAATAATTATTCTTCATCTGATAATTATTAGATTCTGCCTTTTTAAATTCTAATATGTAGTCTTCTTCATCCTCCTCAGAATCTAATAATTACTCTTCATCTGATAATTACTAGATTCTGCCTTTTTAAATCTTAATATTTCCTAGATATGACCTCTATACTCTGTGCATACCACATCTGCTGTAATTCATCCTCTTATCATCTCTTTCTGGGCCTACAATAATATCCTACTTGTTGGTTTCTATGTCTTTAATCACTGCTCTTCAAACTCACCTCCACAAGCAGGTATCAATCCCTCCAGTCAGCCTTTCCTTTTCCTCTGATAGCTACTCCTCCTCTGTGCCTCCTAAGTCCCTCTGCCTGTCCCTTATTATAGTCTCCATCTTGGAGTATCAGTTTATGTCTGTCTTGTCCACCAGACTATGAACTTCTTCTCAAAAGGAATACTATAATAATTTTATTTTAATCAAAGTGTTTAACACAATAACTGAAATAAATGAGGCAGTATATAAGCATTTGTTGAATAAAAGAATAAGTGGTATGGTAAGTCCACCTTTTTTTTCCCAATGCACTCTTTCTAGTGCAAAAGGAGAAAATACCAACAAATATACTTTTTATACTACTTTTACAGTTTGCCCAAAACCGAGAAACAGTTATGTTTATATTGAAAAATGCATCGATTTGTTTTCCAAAAGCAAATGTCTACAAGGCCAGGCTAACTTAAATACCTGAAGTGGCATAGTAGTAGTATTAGAGGGTGGTAGAGTTTGCAGCTTACTGAGTGCAAACCTCGCTTTAAAGCATTCATATTCAACTAAAAAAAATGTGACAGTTAAATAAAGCTCATCTTCTCTTGACTCAGGGCTTCAAGTTGGTGATCCCTGCTGCAGATTTACTGTAAAAAGTTATAACTCTTGTTATATTAGCTCAGAAAATGGCAACTCTTAGACAAATGTGCCCTATGCATTACATGCAAATTGAATATCAAAGACAATTGAAAGAGTTTTAGTAGCTTTTCTTTTCTATTGCTTTCTTCCCATTCCTCAGGCCCAGTGTGATCACATGGCATGTTACACTGTTAATTCTGGGTCAACTTTCTCATAGTGCTTCTATTTTTTATTGATTCCATCATAGTGACACATTTTCCAGCTGCGGGTTCCAATCATGCTTCCGTTGCTGTGCATACGGTGAATTTTAAAAAGGGAATAATTAATTAAGCCTTTTCATACAAGAAAACTTTTTTAAAATTTTCTGTTCTCTAATCTAGCTGACTAAATAGAAAGGAAGTGGCAGTTCCAAAGAGAGTAATTTGAAATGTTAGATAAATTTCTGTAATCTATCTTTTCTTGCTCTAAATACTAACTGAAATTTTTTTATTAAAAAATATGAATGATAATAGTAACAATAAAATAATCATAATCACAAATGAGGTGATATATGTGAAAATGATTTGTGAAATGTAAACCTCTTTATAAAGGAATATGGTGTCATTGCTGTTGTTTTTTAATCTTCTATCTACCTATCATAATCCAGCTTGACATCAGCAAAAGCTAAGAAGATTATTTAAGGCAGAGGCTTTTACAAATGCTGATCATTTGAGCCAATTCGACAATGTCATCAAAGCAGGAGATTGTGTTTAGCTGTTGGGTTTCTACTCATGTAGCAATGGCCACCAGGGAGAGCAGGTAAGGTAGCAGATAAGCACCAAACATCTACTGTGTTTTTTCACTGACTAATCCACTAGAGGGAAGAAACACAGATCTGCAGCACCAAAACAACATACCCAAGCACAATGCCTTTAGTATGCAATCCTCATCGATTCCCTTCTGTCTGGCACACAAACCTGTCTCAGCCTCCTCCCTGGTTCTATCTGCAAATACAGTTACCAGTTCATATGTTGTTTTCATTACCTTTTACATTATTTGCATTAGTAAACTCTCATTAATATGAGGAGAACTCTCATGACCATGATAATCAGGAATGGGACCTGTGGAGTTCAATCTGTATTGAGACTTTTGTCCTACTGGGCCTAGGTCCAACCTTGTTCTTACCTTATCTCACCATTGTGGTCTTAGGAATGTAAACATTCTGTAGCCTCCTCTTGTTTAGCTGTCCTTCTCCTCCTCCACGTTTTGCTGACTATTCTTTCTCCAATGAGTTTACTGACTCAACACATTCTATGTCTCGTAACTAAAATTAATACATTTTCCTCCTCCAATATTAATAAGCAAGATTTTTATTAATACCACCCAACAACTGTTGCTATAATAAGTTTAATGTGTTTCTAAACATTTATACATGTTTGCTACATATTAAATCTAATTATAATTGTACCAGTACATAAACCTAGTAGGTAAGAAAGAGAGAAACAAGTAATTCTATTATAATATAATCATAGTGATGAAGTAATAAAGTTTCTGAGACAATAATAATGTATGAAGTTATTTAAGTTGATACTCTTCCTGAAAAATATTATTGTGGTTTATTTATTTACTTGTTCATTCAGAAAATATACCCTAGGGAAGAAACTCATGGCTGTTGGTAGAAATGGACAACATCGAAAATACTTATAACAAATGCAGCTAAGGAAATTCAGTTTTTTAGAAATGCACAGTGTATTATGGCGGCAACTGATTCAATCTAAGGGAATAAGGGAAAGTTTGCTGGGAAATGAAATTCTGTGTCATTAGGATTAATAATTCGTAGAAAGGCCGAAATATTTTAGAAGTTATGTCAAACATAAAGCTGGATGAAATTTCAATTTTAGACTATAGCATCTTAGAAACAAAGATTTAGAGTTTGGGAAATTACTGATTCTATAACATAAATTTACTAAGTATTAGAAGTATTAGGGTTTCGTGGGGGGTTTTTTGGTGGCTGTACGGGGATTGAAACTTGGACATTAGTGTTATCTTTCTTTCTCTCCCACTTATGAGTGGGGACGTGTGGTATTTCTCTTTCTGTGCCTGGCTTATTTCACTTCATATAATTTTCTCCAACCTCAAGAAAGAAAGAAAGAAACAACAAACACAATAATACACTGAATGTTCAGAACGAGAAAACAACTGTGGTTACTAGTGGTGGGATGGGGGGATTAGGGAGAAATTGATTAATGGACACAAAGAATAACCACGTTTTGTAATGATGAATATGCTAATAATCCTGATTTTATCATCATATACTGTGTACAAATACTGAGTCAACTCTGTACCCCACAAATATGTATAATCAATTATGTTTCAATAAAAATATAAATAAATAAATTATATATATATATATATATAAAGACACTTTCTAAAATGCATGGTGAGTTTACAGGAAAGGGACAGAACTAGAAAACTGAAAACAAGCGTAATTCACACAAAGGAGGGGATACTGTGGCTTCCTCTGGGGAGGTTTAAATGGGACATGATTCTCAAGGCCTTAGACCAATAACTAGCACAAAGTTGGAAATGAGACAGACCATTATACAAACCAGGATTTGTAAAGACTGTAACCTCAGTGAGAGAGTAGACTAAAAAAATATATGTATACTTTCCCTTGCTCGAAGAGTTAACCTAGAAGCTTTCTGGCTTGCTTTGAGCTCTGCATAGAAAAAGTTATAGTCTGCCATGAAAATTTTTGTGTATTGTTCTGCTCTCATGTGAGTTTTCTGTTCAAATCTGTACTATCAGCATTTTCTATGAGTCCATAAACTGGGAAATTTATAGACACATGCAAACATACACAAACACACATACACACATGCTCTATACAAACACACCTCAGGGTGTTCGGAAGAAGTAAATACAAAATCCCTTTGGAGAAATATTTCTCCCAAACAGGCTTCTCTAAATCCTCACAGATAGACTGAAAATGAGCTCACAATTTAAAATTACAAAACAAACATGTTGACAATCCACATTGAACAAGAATTAGAAGACACACAATGTAGTGTTAAATTGCCAAGGATTTACACAGTGCACTGACTTGAAAGGAGCCAAGGAAAATAAGTGTTTGGAGATGCTAAGAAATGCCCAGAGAGATGTGAGGAAGAGAAGAATTGTGGTGTTAGGAAAGCAAGGCAAGGACTCATTTGAAAGAAGTATTTAAAAGAGTCAAATACAACAGAGGATTCCAGTAAGAAAGGAGCTAAAATCCAAGATTTAGGATGTAGTTGTTCATTAGCAAGGTTGTTGATAGTGGTTTTGATGGCTGGGAAGTTCAGGAGTTAGATGAATTGGAGAGAGTGTGAGTAGAAAACTTCTCCAATCAAGGTGGCTCTGAAAGGATAGAGAGAGATAGGAAACATGAGGTCAAAGAGGTTCTTTGCTTTATAAATGAAAGAGTTGAGCTGGTTTAAAAACAGTTACAGGAAACCATTAAGAGGAGAAAAATTGAAGATACAGGAAAAGAGAAAGGTAATAGAACAATGGACTGTCCTGTCTAACCATGCTGCAGTTGTCATGTAAAATTCAGCACATCTCTCGGATTTATGTCACAACTTGCAAAACACTGAGCTAAGATCATGTCATTTGTTTTGCATGTGATATAGGGCTATAAATCATCAAAAATTATATAATAATTTGACTTAGTTTGGCATCTGGATTGTGGCACCTAGAATGAAACTAGGTAATTACTGGATGAGAAGACATGTTTAATTAATTGGTACTATCAGGTAAAAGATGAATGGATTATTACCATGTGTTTATATTACGTTTTTATTGACACAATACATGATGCAAGTGATCTTGTTAGTGAAGCAGTATATAGAATATGCACTTAAAATTATGAGTGGATTATTTCATTGAAAGTCTTATCCTGATTAGGGTTTATATCTCAAAATATATATCAATCTAATATCATTTCATCTATTTTGTGACTGAGCATTAATTTTTGTTTATTTTATTTAGACATTTTATATGAGAAAGTTAAAATTCAATTTGTTTTCATTTTATATATTCTGGACACATTTGTATTCAGCTTAGTTTACTCTCATTAATTTGTGTTTGCATTTGTATAGTTTAAGAAGTTCCATTATTTGAATAATTATTTGTATGCTAAGCAACAATAGATGTCATAAATATAGCCACGTGCTTCCAAAGCTAGATTGTAATATTAAATATTGAAATAATCATATTTTAAAGTTGGAATCTTTGGGGCCAAATAAAATACCGTCCAAGGTATCAAACCAAGATAATAACATCAAACATTTCACTGAAAATCTATCCTAATGCACAGGAAACCCAATAACCCTCATGCACCAATCCTATAACCTAGACTAAATAGGAAAGAAATGTTCCATGTCATAATTCTACAACTAAAAATTTGCAAAGGGAAAGTAAAATATGAGACACAGAATACATCCAGAGCAAAATTATTAATCTGAGACTCATTATAGTTTCAAAATAAAGTATATAAGAATGCAGGCAGAATGACAGCCATGAAAAATAGAGAAGAAATATGTATATATGATTATGCAAATGAATGAAGGTTGATAGAAGAACATAAATATCAGAAGATAATAAGTCTTTTGAGGCCTAGCAGAATAAAATAAGTTAAATAGTCCAGAGAGCACCAGAATAGTGGGAAGTTACAACAATTACATTAAAAATCACATAGTAGGAATAAATGATAGAGACTTGTATATAGTATATCGATTGATTTTGAACTTTATTAGTAGTGTAATACTTTTTGCACACAACATTTTATATGGGCATTAGCTCAATTTTGAAGCAGATCAAAGCAGAAGTGATGGGGGGGTTCTGGGGGGTGGTTCCTAGAAAAAACATAGTTTGGAAACCAAAGCCTGAAAATGGTATGGTTTTCAAAGTGCCGTAATAGACAAGAACACGTAAATGATCATTATATGCACGAGCAGGTTGAAGTACACGACTTGTAAGTCCTATTTGCTTACATTTTCCTGAACAAGGTTTAAAATTTGGGTGTAGTTTTAGCATCAAACTGAAAGCTAGTATCTTATTTGAATTCTAAAGCTTTTCAACTTAATTTTTCAATAGAGTAATACAAAATTTAATTGAACTAGATTCTTTGCTTTGTAAAGATTGAGCATGCTCTCAGTTTGCATGAAAATCAGGAGAAAAGGAAAATATGAAAACACCAAGGAGCTGAGTAACTCTAGGTTCTACGCTAAATGTGTAGCACTTACATGCATACATCCAAGGCCTTGATGGAACATTCACGAGGTTAGGAGCTGATCCACATAGTAGTCATGGTTCTTCAGAGAGCCAGAACCAATAGGATATGTTTATAAATATCTGAGAGGGGGCTTATTAGGGGATTGCCTCACACAACTGTGGAGGTAAAGAAGTCCCACAGTAGGCTGTCTGCAATCTGGATGCCAATAACGTGGCTCAGTCCAAGTCTGGAAGCCTCAGAACCAGGAAAACCAATGGTGTGATTCTCAGTTCAGGGACAAAAGCCCAAGAGCCAGAGGTGCCACTGATGTAAGTCCTGGAACCCAAGGTCTCGAGTTCTGATGTCCACAGACAGGAGAGAAGAGTATCCCAGTTCAACCGGATAGAGAGACTTATTCTCCTTTTCCTCTGTTTTTGCTCTCTCTGGGTCCCCAGTAGATTAAATGATTCCCACTTCCACTGAGGGTAGATCTTTCCCACTCTGTCCACTCAGGCACACATGCTAATCTCTTCTGGAGACACCATCACAGACACACCAAAATTAATGCTTACCAGGTTTCTAGGTTATTCTTTAAATTAGTTAAGTTGACACCTAGAATTAACCATCACAAGTCCACCCTTTATCAACTTGGTACTCATACTTATCTCCTTAAACCATACTTAATCCCCTAGTGAGACAATAACACAGTAATTGTTCTGCCCAACATGAAGCAACTATCCTCTGTACAATTGAAAATGCATTAATCCCTTTCCCAGAAGAGGAGATAAAGTCCTTAGGTGATGTTTACTCTTCTCCTGATATCCCATGACTTAAATACAAATACGATGATGTAAAGTTAACAATATTTATATAAGGTCAGTAAGTCTTACGTTACATGAAAAAGAATAAGAGGAACAAAACCAAAAGTAATTGCTTAATATATGTGCAGTACACACACACACACACACACACACATACACACACACACCTCTATTTATATACACAGACGTATTCTTAACACAAAAGGGAGAACAATTACAATCCTCATTTCTGTAACTAGTCACATGGTCAAAGCCAGCATTTATATCTACCTTCTTCTACTGCCCATTCTGTATTCTTTGCCTTCAGCAAGAACCTCAGATGGTTGTGGTTCTTTATGCAGCAGAGTGGCCCAAACCTTCATCCCTGAAGAGTCTGGGCCATTCATAGTGTTGCCTGGATTGGGTTCTTGTAATTTCCCATTGACATTAGTCACAGGGCGTGGTAGCACTAAGAGATGCCCTAAGGGATCTCCTGTATTCTGGTCATAATCTTTCTTACCTCCTATAAGAAGTAGTAGTCCAATGTCCTCTTGGTAGTCTGAGTCACTCACCCCAGCCAACACTGAACTCTTTTCTTAGCCTGTTGACTCAGAGGCATGAGGAGCCCAAAGTGGCTGCTTGGCAGACTTAACTTCCAGTTCAACAGGATTGCTGCTGTGTCTCCTGGTGGAAGCATTCTTTCCTCTGGAACTAAGACCTCTAGGCCACCAGAGTGTTAAGTTGCAGGAACAGGAAGCAAAATATTTGCTAGTGAGTAACTAAGGGTAATGGTAAGTGGTGCCACTCCCATTTCTACTACTTGATTCCTGGACCCATGAATCCTGGCTATGGGAGAAAAAGTACCAAATATCGGGCACTGATTTAGACCATATACAGCCTTCTGGAGGACCTTGCCCCAGCCCTGTATTGTCACCTAGTTGGCACTGTAACTGTGACTTAAAACGGTGATTCCACCATTCTGTCAAACCGACTGCTTCAGGATGATGGAGAACGTGGCAAGACTAGTGAGCTGCATGAGCCTGGGTCCATTGCCACACTTCTTTGGCTGTGAAGTGAGTTCCTTGCTCAGAAACAATGCTGTGTGGAATACCATGACAGTGAGTAAGGCATTCTGTGAGTCCACGGATGGTAGTTTTGGCAGAAGCATTGCATGCAAGGAAGGCAAATCCATATCCAGAGTAAGTGTCTAGTCCAGTAAGAACAATGTGCTGCCCCTTCCATGATGGAAACAGTCCAATGTTGTATTAGTGCATTTCTGTTTTTTTTTTAACATAAATACGTGAAACTGGATAATTTGTAAGAAAATAAAATTTATTGCTTACAGTTTCAGAGGCTGCTAAGTCCAAAGTCCAGGGAACACATCTGGTAAGGGTCTTCCTTGGTGATGGCTTCAGTGACATGGGGTATCATATTGTAAGATGGTGAAAGCAGAGAGAGAGACTCTCTTGTGCTCTCCTTTCAAAGCCCTCAGAACCATGGTATGACCACCATTATTAATCCATTCATTAGGGTATGGTCCTCAGAATCTAATCAATTCTTCAAGGCCCCACCTTTCAATTACCATAATAGGATTTCTCACCCTCTTAACAGTCACAGTAGGGATCAAGCTTCCAATACATAAAACATGGGGGACACAGTTCAGTCCACATCAAATGTAAACAACTTGCCACCAGGTAACTGGCTGGTCACCCCAGGAAATGGTGCCATAACAGGGTTCAGTGTTGGTCTCTGTGGCTGGTAGATTGGGCACTCAGCAGTGGCTGTAGCGAAGTCAGCATTGGTGAGTGGAAGTCCATGTTACTGAACCCATGCATAATCTCCATCCCTGCCACCATGGCCACTTTGCTCATGAGCCCACTGGGCAATGACAGGGGTGGCTGGGGAAAGAGGCTGACTAGCATCCACAAAATAGGTCATACTGTCCACCTGATTATTAAAAGTCCTTCTCTTCTGAGGTCACCCTTTGGTGTATATTCACATGAGAAACAAATATCTTCACATCCTTTGCCCACTCAGAGAGGTCCATCCACATACCTCTTTCCCATATTTCCTTGTCATCAATTTTCCAGTCACGTTCCTTCCAAGTTCCTTACCATCTGGCCAAACTATTGACTACAGCCCACTAATCAGCATGTAATTATACATCTGGTCATTTCTACTTTGAAATAAAGTGCACAACTATGTGTTCTGCCTGAAGTTCTGCCCATTGAGAAGATTCCGTTTACCACTGTCCTTCAGGGATGTTCCAGAAAGGGGTCATAGTGCTGCTGTCCGCTTTTGGTTGGTGCCTGTGTACTGTGTAGAACTTTCTGTAAACCAGGCCTGTTCTCTCCCTCTGTCAGTTGATCATAGAGATGAGGCCATAGGTGTCATAGGTGCAGGCTGGGAGAGAGAAGGCAGTGTAGCAGAAGTAGGAACCATGGACATTTGGGCCACTTCTTCATGTAACTTACTTGTGCCTTCAGGACCTGCTTGAGCTGGATCACGTATATACCGCTTCCATCTGATGATGGAGTGCTGCTGTGCACGCCCAACCTATGGCTTGCTGGGTCAGATAATACCCAGTTCATGATGGGCATCTCAGATCACATGGTAACTTGGTGGCCTAGAGTCAAGCACCCAGTTTCTACTAAGGCCCAGTAGCAGGCCAAGAGCTGTCTCTCAAAATGAGAGTAGTTATCTGCAGATGATGGCAGGGCCTTGCTCCAAAATTCTAAGGGTTCCACTGTGATTCACTCATAGGGGCCTAGTAAAAGCTCCAAACAGCATCCCTGTCTGCCACTGACATCTTAAGTACCATTGAGTCTACTGGGTTATATAGCCCATGGGACAGAGAAGCTTGCACAGCAGCCTGGACCTGTTGCAGAGCTTTCTCCTGTTCTGCACCCCACTCAAAACTAGCAGCTTTTTGAATCACTTGGTAGAGGGATGGAGTAACATGCCAAAATGAGGAATGTGTTGCCTTTAAAATCCAAATAGGCCCACTATACACCGTGCCTCTTTTTTGGCTGTAGGAGGGGCCAGATGCAACAATTTATCCTTCACCTTAGGTAGAATATCTTGACATATCCAACACCATTAAACCCCTAGAAATTGAACTGAGCTAGAAGCCCCTGATTTTAGTTGTATTTATTTCCCATCCTGTAACATGCAAATGTCTTATCAATCAGTCCAGAGAAGTTGCTACTTTGTGCTCACTAGGTCCAATCAGCATAAGGTCATCAATGTAATGGACCAGTGTGATGTCTGTGGAAGGGAAAGGTGATCAAGATCCCTGCAAACTTAATTGTGACATAGGGCTGGAGAGTTAATATACCCTTGAGGAAGGACTGTGAAGGTATATTGCTGGCCTTGCCAACTGAAAGCAAATTACTTCTGGTGGGCCTTATGGACAGGAATGGAGAAAAAAATCATTTGACAGAGAAATAACTACATGCCAGGTACCCAAAGATGTGTTAATTTGCTCAAACAATGAGACCATATCTGGTACAGCACCTGAAATTGGAGTCATCACTTGGTTAAGATTATGATAATCTAATTTAACTGATTTGTCAGATCACTTAATTTATAGGAATTAAATTAATACTCAAGATGCCCAAAAGCAAAATAATGATGTTCTTATATCCTGCAAGAAAATTACAGCAAGTCACACTGTCAGAATGAGTGTTTTAGGTTGGTCAATCTACTCAGGTGATAAATTCTAGTTCCTGGGTGGGCATATAATTAGAGATGGATATTCTTTTTGATAGAATTTTTTAATAAACCCTAATACATTATCCATCAAAATAACTGGTATTTATTGTATAGAATCTAAATATTTCCTTTCTTAATTTTGGGTCAAATGTATGTGGTATTTTACCTCTAATCCTTTTACTCTCTTATTAAACTACATGAATGCATACAGAAAATTCAGGTTAAAGTCTGCCATTTACTAATTGCCTCATGTGTCCTCATAGAATGGCAGTTTTACACACATTATCTCATTTAATCCTTGCCATATTGTTTATTTATAGTTAATGCAAGTAAAATGAAGTACCTTAACCTAGGTCATTTGGCTATGTAAAAATATTATGATTTGAATTTGTTTGTGAAGTTTGAAGTCTATCCTCTATATATTAATGTGAATTCCTCCTAGTTATGTCCAATTGAATATAGATTCTGATCCATTCGTTGTTGTATTAGTCTGTTTCTGTTTCTTATAACAGAAATACCTGAAATTGGATAATTTATAAAGAAAGAACATTCATTGCTTACAGTTTTGAAGGCGTGGAGGTCCAAAGTACAGTGAACACATCCAGTGAGGGCCTTGTTTGTGGTGACTCTTCACAGAAACACAGGGTGTCACATAACAAGAATGACAGAAGTGAGAAAAAGAGAGAGACTAACCTTCTCATCTGTTCTCCTTTTAAAGCCATCAGAGCCATCGAAACCATCCATTAATCAATGGATTAATCCAACCATGAGGGTATGGTCTTCACAATCTAATCACCTCTTAAAGGCCCACCTTTCAATTATCATAATAGGATTTCCCACCCTCTTAACACTGTCACAATCAATGGATTAATCCAACCATGAGGGTATGGTCTTCACAATCTAATCACCTCTTAAAGGCTCACCTTTCAATTATCATAATAGGATTTCCCACCCTCTTAACACTGTCATAGTGGGAATTAAATTTCCAATATGAGCCTTAAGGGGACAAACAAATCCAAACTATATCATTTGGTCTTTACTTTTTCTAGAACATATACAACATCCTTTAGAGCATGTCATCTAAAGATGACAACAAATTCATTTTCTGTCTATTTTTACCCTTTTTTTGTTACAATTACATTGCTTAGACTTTACCCCCAATTTCAAGAGGCATAAAAAACAGGGGGGAAAAAAAACCTCCAGGCTTTATTGAATTGTCTTATTTAATTATGCTTCATTATTTCTTAAAAACCCAGATGTTGTGGAATAAAGATATAAATGTTAAGATATTTAATGTTTTAAAGAGTCTATTAATGCTTTAATGAAACAAAATCTAATTTCTTTGTATAACAATGAACTGCTCCTAAAATAAATACCCTCAGACTATCCAGAACTCTAGGCTTCCTAATGACCTTAGCAATTCAAATTAATAACTAAAATCAGAAAACATAAAAATTTTATAGAACTACAACACTTCTTAAACTAGCTATATAAACCAAGGAGAAATAAGACCATTAAATCTACACGATAAACTGTAAGAATTTGGAATTCAAACAGACTTGCTTTATGATACAAACAAAAAAGAAAGGGTATCCCAATTACAGGTTGTGTCTTTTCAAATGTAAGTTAGAAAAAGTCACCCAAGTTTGGACCAGAAATCAGTCATTGTAAAAGAGTAATTAAAATGTGGTTGAGCAAGAATTTTAAGATTTTTTTTCCTCTGTATGACATTGCCTCATTGTCTGTGTGATAATGGATCCATAGAGAAAGAGAGGGTGAGGCTGTAAACCTATTTCCTTTGGGTCCTATTTCTTCAGGTGGTCTTGGTTCTATTGGGTTTGGGCATTGCTGTGTCTTAGCTTTATGGATGAGCTAGAAGCTATGCAGCTGGCCTCAATTCACTAAACATCTCTGAGACCCCAAGAATGACTTTCCAGACAGCACAAACTTCTGTTTTCAACATGATTCAAGTGTACTCTAAAGTTGTGATAGAAAATGAAACTTCACTGCAGAAAAAAAAAATAACAATTTGGGCAGTGTAACAAATGTAGTCCAATTCAAGAACAGAAAAAATAGGCATATAACTTAGGAAAAAGGACACAGGACAGGACACCAAGGTAATTTAAATGTTTATTAAATTAATACTCAAAAATTTCAAAAGTATTATTTTATTTCTACATTATATTACAGAAAGTAATGTTATATTTCTACATGTAAGAAAAAGTATAGCGACAAATATGGATTTGTCACAGTTAAAACTTTCTAGCATAAAATTTGCCACATTATCATGGAACGCCATATATTAATTTATTTCAGTCAAATTTCCCTTTAATTCAAATTAGATTCTTGATTCAGGACTTTAATTCACATCACTTCACTCAATGCAAGGTTTTGATTTCAAGCTCAAGAATTCATTAATCGATTGAGTAATTAATCACAAACTTCACTTTTACTCTGTCTTAAATTCCTGACATATCAATGATTCAGTGATTTTTTTTTTATTTCATAGATTGTAGATTTTAAAGTCAACAATTTTAGAGTGTGCTAACAGTTTGTTATGATTTTTCTTTTGTTTCAGTCTGTTCCCAGTATTCTAGAGGAGTATTTGCTATTTTTGGACTCTATGATAAGAGGTCAGTACATACCTTGACCTCATTCTGCAGCGCCTTACACATCTCTCTCATCACACCAAGTTTCCCCACTGAGGGGGAGAGCCAGTTTGTGCTGCAGCTAAGGCCATCCTTACGAGGAGCGCTCTTGAGTCTGCTGGATCACTATGAATGGAACTGTTTTGTCTTCCTGTATGACACAGACAGGGGTAAGTCCTAATTCCTCATCTACATCAGTAAAACTCTAATTTTCAGTGTGAAATGGCCTTGCACCACTTGTGTGATTTAGTAGAATATTTTGATCTCTAACACTGCCAAAATAAGAAAACAGTTAATATGTATTTTCAGTATTTTTATTTTGATTCTGGGGAGGAAACTTCTAATTAAACAAGCTTTAAATTCATAAGTTTACTCATCAGCAACCGTGCTCTATAAGTACCTGAAATTAAGATAATTATGTGGATAGCAAAAATAAACCAAAGCTTGTTTCCTATTCTCAGACAACAGTCAACATAGAATACTTCTGTGACCTCTGGTCACCAAAATGTGCTTGAGCTGGGGGAGGGTGGGAATTCCCCTATGCACCAACCAATTTTCTGGCAAACTTGCTACCATCAGCAGACTCAGTTTGCCCTCTTGCACTAAGCAAATGACCTGAAAGTCCAAAAGTTGATACCAGGATTGGAAGCTTTATTCAAGTAACTGGCATCTGGGGGATGACCAGGCTAAAATCATCTCCCACCTTCTGATGCCTGTTCTGAGGTTTATAAAAGGGAAGATGTGGGAATATTAGTTAAGGATTTTATCTGGTAAAAGGGCAAGGCTGGTTATGTGTTCAGTGGGGGTCTGAATCAGATGTCAGGGTCCTGTGATGGACTGCGTGCTTTGGCATCGTGGATTCTGCAGTTGGTGGACTGGTCAGCTTCAAACCCTTGATACTATCTCCAGTTTGGAGACCTCATCTCCTAGGGAGAGTTCAAAGAGATAACCTCAGTGAAGCATCTCTGGAACATAAAAATACCTGACTCATACCTCTAACTAATGTGGATGCAGTTTTCCTTTAAGCAAGAAGGTGAGTTAATAATCAGCTAGGGTGCTTTGCCTTTCTCTTGGAATTCCTTTGTTTACAGTTATAAGGAAAGGTAAAGAAAACAAGTAAACTTAGTTTCAATTCTTAATTTTAGGTGCACGACATCTAAAGTAAATCAACATAAGAGGGTATAATGGGAAATTAACAGAAATAAATTTTTGAGAAAGATCCTTTTGGGGCATGATTTCATCCCTGGGCAGTTTCAGCCATGTGGTCGGTTTCTCATTTCCTCTGCTAACCTCAAGGAATTGATGATTATCAGTTCTAAATTAATGGCTAACTGAAATTTTCTGTTTGGTCTTAGTTACCCCAAAGATGGCCATTCTCTGGCTACAGTCCCTTTCAGACTTTCCAGGGGACATCAGCTGGGTGTCCTCTGATTCAGTTTAATTCTGATACTATCTACCCAGATATAGTGTCAGATCCCACAGGCTGAGGGCTTAGCCCCCAAGATTGCCCTCTACTTCCAATGCCATCACAAGTTTCAGGTTGTTTTTCCTGTGCTTCTGATCAACTGGCTATAAATGGACGTTTCCATGACCCCCTCATTGAATTCAATTAATTTGCTAGAGCAGCTTAAAGAACTCAGGAAAACATTTTACTTATGTTTGCCCTTTTATTATAAAGGATATTTCAAAGGATACAGATGAACAGCTAGATGGGAGAGATGCACAGGGCAAAGTATATGGGAAGGGGCGCTAAGTTTCCATGCCCAGGAACCTACATGTGTTCAGCTATCCAGAAGCCCTCTAAATTCTGTCTTTTTGGGTTTTTATGGAAGCTTCATTACATAGGCCATTGGTCATTGGTGATAAACTTAACGTTTAGCCCCTCTCCCCTCCTCCAAGGTTGGGTGGAGCTGAAAGTCCCAACCCTCTAATCAAGTCTTGGTGGTTCTGTTGACCAGTCCCCATCCTGAAGCTACCTAGGAGCCCTTAGCCACCAGTCATCTCATTAGCATACAAAAGACACTCTTATTACTCCTGAGATTACAAGGGTTTTAGGAGCTGTATGTCAGGAAAGAGGTGGGGGACGAGGAGAACATAAAGACCAAATATGTATTTCACAATTTCACCGTAACTGATTTTTTAAAATTTTCTGTAATGATATTTCAGATACAATCAGAACATTAAAAAGTCCTTTACCTCAAATACAAATAAGTTAATGTTCTGAAACATTGTAAAATAACAGCAAGCTGAACCACAAAGTTGAGTTTAAAATATAAAAATTTATATGAGTAATTGAAGGGCCATGACAATGATGATAGAGATTTGGTCGTAAGGCTTCTGCTTACTGGCAACCTTTCACTTTACCTACCAGGCTCTAAAGATTAACAAGTGATTCGATAAGACCTGTGTGTTGGAGAGACAAGGTGCATAACTAACACGTTACATGATTGACAATTCATACATTTTTGTACAGTGTTTGATATAGTTTGATTTTTCAGTTGGAGGCATAACTTAAGGAGTTCTCTTATATAATTTTTTTCAATTTTGTTTTTTATCTAGTGACTAGAATCATAGCAATGTATTATATTTTGAAATAAACGTTAGGGACTCACCTGTGGGTTTTGTCTTCAGTCCTTTTTCCTTTAGGTTTAAGACTTAGAGAAGTCAAGAAGTTAGAATACAGATTGAAACAAGCAACATTTTCAGAACATTTTTTAATAGAATTCCATCCATTAAATGAGTAAGGATAAAAATATCCTCCTTTTTCCATGTAAAAAACAATAAACAAGCAAAATAACTCTTTTGAACATATAATCTACCTTCGAAAGTCCAAAGTATAGTTTTCTATACTCAGTGATGAAAACCCATTAAATGAATTTATCTTTATCACTAAAATTTACAGATTTAATTAAAGCGAAACAGTATGTCACACCAGTGGTGTTGCTTTGCCTCACACAGATTTGTCACCTCTCTTCCCCTGGGTGACAGAGCTTCAAAGGATTACTCAAAGCCCATTTCTTCTGAGCAGTGAGAGATCCCAAAGAGGTTAATCTCCTGGAACCCTCAAAAGCCAGGCATTCCTTCCTTGGGAAATTAACCAGGAATTGTGGTTCTCTCCCCACATTTATTTTCCAGATCAGGAAGTTACAGAATAAGAACATAGGTGGGATAATAGTTTAACAATAGAGGCTGGTAACAAGCAAGGTGACATTCCATAATGCAATTTACAAAAGGTGATCCACCAACAAAAGCTTGACCTTAGCAAACACTGTTTTTCACTACAGCAATTTCCCAGTATCTTTACATATCAATCAGTAACTTGTCTGTCCTTGAGAAAGCAACCTTGCTGTGTTACAATTCTTTATCTTACAACAGAGACTTTCAGGCTGGGAAAAGTTTCCTGTTTTTTGCAAGGTTAACATTTTATATGTACTTTTAAGAAGTTAAGCTAAACCTCGAAACTACAGGGAACTAGATTCTGTGAAATATATTTGCTTTATAAATCTAAGTATACTCCTCATCTCCCCATTTTATTTATTTAATTAAAAGAAAAAGAAAAAGCTATAGATCAGGATTTCACAGTTAAGACAAAGGCATTTAAAGCAAAATTAGTATCATTTAGCATGGCAAGTCCTTTTAATTTACTTCAGGTGAGCACTGATGGATGTCATAGTCTCACAGGGCAGTTGCATCTGCATCATCCCAGGTGCTGTGAATTGGAGTGTAATTACCAGTTGTTGAAACACCAGAATGGGATTCTGCTCCATATAATAGTTGATTTTGAGTCCAGAGAGTTTGTTGATGTTCACCCATCCAGAACATCACGGTTTCCAGAGCATCTAATCTTTGTAAAATTTTTTGATCAATTATACATCTTTTGTATAAGAACAGGATGTCTCATCCAAGTTACAAACACCCTCATCTTTTATATATCCTTTGAGAAGCTCCAGGACCCTTTGAACTCCTCAAAGTTAATTTAAGTTAAAAGGTTGAGCTTTTAGAATTTAGTTTTGGAAAGTTTTGTCAAATGACAAAAGCCTTAAAACATTTAGTTGAATAAGATCAAAAATTACTGCAAAAAATAAAACCAAAAATGACAAAGTATTTCAAAGGCAGAAAGCACGAGAAACTATCATGAAATAAGTTTTTTAAACCAGTTATCTAAAAGATAAAGAAAACCTTTTACAATTTTGTATTAAGAGAAGTTAAATGAAAAGACCTCTAGCAATCTTGTTTGATTAGTAAATCCAGGCAGCGGTGTGTGCTGATAAGAACATTTTTATGCATTCAGGTTAGTAAATAGACATCCATTTTCTTTGTATACATCCCACAGTCCTGGGAAGGCTCATTCTCAGGTTGTGTCTTGTCCCACGTCAGGGGGAAAGATGAAACAGCAAGATGAAGCAGTAGTTAGGCAAAATTATGGCAACATGGAGGGGTCAGCAACATAGAAGTGAGACATGCTATCTTATAACCAAAGTTTTAAATTATATTCTGTTATACAGAGAGAGAGCAAATTTTTTATTGAAGTTATAAAAATAGCCACATCATCATAATAATCATAAAGATACTTAAAGTTATTAAATTTGAGGGGAATCAAATAGGGAGAAAACAAGTGCTTTTATCTCTGTTTTAAATGATATTTTACCAAACTTGTTAGTTATAGATAGCTTAAGAGAGAGAGTTTTCGGGCCGGCCCCGTGGCGCACTCGGGAGGGTGCAGCGCTTGGAGCGCAGCGTCACTCCCTCCACGGGTTCGGATCCTATATAGGAATGACTGGTGCACTAACTGGCTGAGCGCAGTGTGGGCAACACCACACCAAGGGTTGCGATCCCCTTACCGGTCACGAAAAAGACAAAAAAAAAAAAAAGAGAGAGAGAGTTTTCTTAAATTTGGAAAACAAAACATTTAAGAGAACCAAAAGTGTTTCAAAGTAAGGAAATTGTAAAAACCCATAATTCCTTTTAATTAGTTCATTCATTAACTTTTGTTGTTTTGACCCTTGTGAGCAATTTCACAAACCTATCAGTTTCTTCATTAGAATTTTGGAAATTTAGTTTAAAGGTATGAACTCAAAGTTTGTCAGGAAACTGTACCTATTAGGGTTTTTTCATGAAATATTTGAAGACATAACATTTACAATTAAAATTGAGCCAAGATTATGACTGGTAGCATTTATATCAAGACACAGATTTTCAAGAAACTTACAAGATTTTGGAACACATATTAATAACATCTCGATGCTGACAATGCTTTCCCCTTTACTCTTAATTTATCAAACAAGCCAATTAGTTTTGATACATCTTTTATATATCCTTTGAGAAGCTCCAGGACCCTTTGAACTCCTCAAAGTTAATTTAAGTTAAAAGGTTGAGCTTTTAGAATTTAGTTTTGGAAAGTTTTGTCAAATGACAAAAGCCTTAAAACATTTAGTTGAATAAGATCAAAAATTACTGCAAAAAATAAAACCAAAAATGACAAAGTATTTCAAAGGCAGAAAGCACGAGAAACTATCATGAAATAAGTTTTTTAAACCAGTTATCTAAAAGATAAAGAAAACCTTTTACAATTTTGTATTAAGAGAAGTTAAATGAAAAGACCTCTAGCAATCTTGTTTGATTAGTAAATCCAGGCAGCGGTGTGTGCTGATAAGAACATTTTTATGCATTCAGGTTAGTAAATAGACATCCATTTGTCAGAGCAAATTTAACAAAGCCCAGTTTGAGCCTCAGTTATTTCTATCAAATAAATATTTATGGTTTTCCAGCCAAAAAACTTGGTGTTTAAAATCTATACCCTTATCAGTTAATGTTGACTAGGGCCTTTGAGATATTGGGCATAGGTTTCCTTTCACTAGCCATCCTGGGTCCCAGGTTCCCCCGTGGCATTTAGAGCCATATGGAGCTTAAGACAGAGGGCAGTATTCACAAAGATAATGTCTAAAAGATATTGTTTCTCCCAGCATGGCCAGGAGGCAGAGCTGAGATAATGAGGAGACATATTGACCTAGAGACCAATCTAGGTAAAAGGTTTAAATCAAATTTTGAAAATATATTTATTTTGTCAAAACTTTAGAAAATTTAGGGCCGGCCCGGTGGCGCACTGCTACAGTGCGCTGCTTGGGAAGCGCGGCGGCGCTCCCGCCGAGGGTTCGGATCCCACATACAGACCGGCCGCTCACTGGCTGAGCGAGGTGCGGGAGCAACACCGAGGGTTGCGATCCCGTAGCCGGTCCCGGTCCGGTACGGGCGCGACACTGAGGGTTGCGATCCGTTGCCGGGCACGAAAAAAGACAAAAAGAAAAAAAAAAAAAAACTTTAGAAAATTTAAGTCATGTGAACTTGAAAAGTATACTTACTTATTTAATGAGCATGCATTAATTATAGGCCAATTTGGTACCATGCAGACAATACAAACACACATACAGACATGAACATATAGACATAACATACAGCCTACACATGCATATATGCAGACATAAACAACAAGAACAAATAAGGATCTTATAGGTTTTGTTCAAAATGTAATAAAAAAAACTCACTAGCATAAGAGGACAGTCAGATTTAGATTGTGTTTCTAAAGAACGTGAACGCTTATTGGTGAAGCCTCACAGTGTTTTAGAGAAAGCAAGATAACAAATTTACATTGTAAAGCAAAGTATGCAAGCCTTTTCAAGAAGATGTAGAGAAGATTTTCTTCCTTTTAAGAAAATAGCATAGAATTCTACCATAGGATTTTGTGAAGAAATACATAGATGAGGCTATAAGAGAATTTAGAAGTCTGCTTAAGATAACCAGCTGGATACCAGAAAATTTGAGACCATCTAGTTAAACAGGTAGGTTTTAGTCTAGTTTTTGTTTCTCAAGTGGGTTAGCAATCAGAAATAAAGCCCTTTGACTCTTGGGGCTTTTAGAGAAAAACAGCATACCCAAAAGGAGGTATGATTGACACATCATGGCTGTGTTCCTCACAAAGCCTCAGAGCTGAGAAAAGAACCACCACTTTAAAGAGAGAAGAGAAGCATTGTGCAGATAAGGAAGAAATACAGGCTCAAACAATACCAACACTGCAAAGAAATATTAACTTCTTTTACTTTAGATTGTGCAATTTAAAGTTCACTCAGTCACTGGCAAAGATTAAGTTTTTTTCCTTTTTCGGTGCCATAAACATGTTTTTACTTTTTGTTAAAGTCTTGGATAGGTCTCAGAGCAGCTTGACATAGATTCCAAGTTGTTAGTTGGGAAGCCTTAATGAGACCCATTGCATAGTTAACCACTGACCAATTTCTTCCCAAATTCTTATGTTAAGGCTTCCTTCCTTGAGGTATCAAGAACATGGTTGTTTAATATCCACTAACAGTTTTACAAGCTGATGTCCAGTTACTTACAGCCTGCTGCTTTAAGGAGACATTGGAGTTGTAATGTATGTTCAGTCTCCCCATTTGTTAATGAATTATACAAATTTTAAAAGTAAAGAGAAGGAAAAAATACCTTCGGAGTTGAAAAGACCTAACTTTGACCTGCTGCAGGTGTGGACCCCTAACCGAGAATAGCCTGTAACCCCCCCTTTACTGGGGTGATTTTCCCTTACCAGGATTTCTTCCCTTTTGATGGGATAAGTAGCAGACATCCTTTTCCTTTCCCCCTCTTTACTGGAGTAAGTATCCCTTACCAGGATTTCCCTTTCGATGGGATATGTAGACGTCTTTTTCCTTTCCTTTCCAAGGCTTGGCAGGTCAGTCTCTGATCTGTGGAGCAAGAATGCCTCACACAGGGCATCATTTTGTTGGTTTGCCTCGCACGGATTTGTCACCTCTCTTCCCCTGGGTGACAGAGCTGCAAAGGATTACTCAAAGCCCATTTCTTCTGAGCAGTGAGAGATCCCAAAGAGGTTAATCTTCTGGAACCCTCAAAAGCCAGGCATTCCTTCCTTGGGAAATTAACCAGGAATTGTGGTTCTCTCCCCACATTTATTTTCCAGACCAGGAAGTTACAGAAAAAGAACATAGGTGGTGTAATAGTTTAACAATAGAGTCTGGTAACAGGCAAGGTGACATTCATAATGCAATTTGCAAAAGGTTAAGTTGATCCACCAACAAAAGCTTGACCTTAGCAAACACTGTTTTTCGCTACAGCAATTTCCCAGTATCTTTACATATCAATCAGTAACTTGTCTGTCCTTGAGAAAGCAACCTTGCTGTGTTACAATTCTTTATCTTACAACAGAGGCTTTTAGTCTGGGGAAAGTTTCCTGTTTTTTGCAAGCTTAACATTTTATATGTACTTTTAAGAAGTTAAGCTAAACCTTGAAACTACAGGGAACTAGATTCTGTGA
>NW_007732567.1:75821-76762 GCF_000696425.1 Galeopterus variegatus | reverse complement strand
AACTTGTCTGTCCTTGAGAAAGCAACCTTGCTGTGTTACAATTCTTTATCTTACAACAGAGGCTTTTAGTCTGGGGAAAGTTTCCTGTTTTTTGCAAGCTTAACATTTTATATGTACTTTTAAGAAGTTAAGCTAAACCTTGAAACTACAGGGAACTAGATTCTGTGAAATATATTTGCTTTATAAATGTAAGTATACTCCACACAGTGGTGTTTCTATTACATCACTTCTATTGGCATTCTTGGTAAATGTTCTGTTCAGACAGTCTCAGTCAATTCAATATCATCAGTATATTTTCTATAAGTTTACAGTATATTCTAATTCTCATTTGAAAATACAGGAACCTTCTCATATCCCATACTATTATTTTCCATTATTTAACAATCCAAAGCATCCTAAGGAATTAATTACATGTTAGAAAAATTGCCACCCTGTTTATTTCAAACTGTTGGAAAAAGCCTTAAGCAAGAGGATATTGATAATTGAATTATAATGTCAAAAAATATATACTGGGGTGTAGATAAGATGGTTCTGCCTGTAGTTTGTTTTGATACAATTTAGTTCTCCACTTTGGGCAGAAGATGCTTATCTTATAACATCTTGGTCTCACAGACATACCAATGAGAATTGTATTCTACTTCTTTTCTCTCCTCCTGTAGAAATCAATCTCTGGTGAGGAGAGGGTTGTGGGTATTCTTACATCTGTCTCCCAGCAAAACAGGAATTAAAATGGCACTTTGCTTTTGCATCAGGTTGTACTTTCCAAGGTCCTCACTCCTACATAGCAAGTCAGATTCCCCAACCTTGAGCTGTTCCCCATTACCTCTTACCATGGGATCTCTCTACAATAAGCAGGCATATAGTTGGTGATTTAAATAATCTCTCTCCTGTTTACCTTTCTGCCTACAAAGGCTTAAACCTATCATGATACAGCCACAATT
>NW_007732567.1:62804-75744 GCF_000696425.1 Galeopterus variegatus | reverse complement strand
CTCTCTCCTGTTTACCTTTCTGCCTACAAAGGCTTAAACCTATCATGATACAGCCACAATTTCTTCCAATAATGGCATCTTGTAAACTTTAACCAACTAACTGGTTTGCTGCACAAAGCTTGCTTTTCCCATGTAGTCACCCTAGAATTTAAGTGTTCTGCTTTGAACCAACCGATGCAATTCACTCACTAGAACTTCTTAATTCTCTTCAGTTGTGGCTTCAGAATAGGTAGGGCTTTGCATTGTCTTCTACTTTAATAAACCAACCCAATACCTTTATTCCAAAGCAATAATTGCCTAAATGAAAAATAACATGTCAGGAAAATGGCCATTTCTTGATATTCAGATAGCTTACCCTGCTAAGATACCATCATGTTTCCCAACATTCTGGGTCCTAATCAGTACTCTCAAATCACAAGACTGATCAAGGGTACCAGCCAGCCACCAAAAATAAAAAATAAAAAAACACAAGACTAATTTCTTTTTTTCTCCCTTGGAAACTGTTGTGTTTATTTTGTTAGTTTAGGCTCATAAGCCTAATTTACTTCCTCTTAGATACTTTGCTTACAGTCATGTATCATTCTCAGCAACTGAGGTATGACCCTCAGTTATGACTACACGATTAACATTTATCATAAACATAGTTGGCTGAGAGTAATCCACATTTTCATATCATAAAGAAAAGCACTTTAAATGATTACACATATTAACATTAAAATCAAAATATTTTTAAAATAATGACCAAAAACAAGTGTAAAGAAATAAGATAGTATGGTGTATCTTGGTACTTTTCTCTAATCCTCTACTGTTATCATGAATTGATTATCTAAACACATTTCCTGTCTTAAGTAACTACCTAGTGTGACCCAAAATTTCTTCCCAAATTTGAGTGAAATAGGACTTTCTGATGCATCACAAATCCGTATTTTGGAATGAGTTATTTCACTGGACCATTCAACCATTTCTGAAATCCTAATCTCAATAGTACCAAAATGCTCTCTCAAAATACAAAACCTTACTCTTTCTTACCTTAAAGGAGTGTTTTTTGGTTAAATTATGGCAACTTAAAGAATGATACTCTATTTACTCTACAGCTTGTATTCTACTCCTGATCTGCTATTATTTCCTGCGTGAACTTGCTTATATTTGTTTTTATCTGTTAAAAAAAAAAAAGTTTATCTGCACTGTCTTTAAGGTTCATCCAAATTGTCTTTAAGATTCATCCAAATTATCTTTAAGGTTTCATTCCATTCCCTGGAAATGGTGAACAGAAAGAGAAAGATAGCATGTAGCGTAAGTGATCTCTTTATCAGCAGGCAAACCCTGCTTCTGTTCATTTGACAGCCTCTCAAAGAAAAGAAAAAAGCATTCATTGATTTATTCATTCAATTTATCCATTTAACATTCAATAAATATTTATTGTTCAGTTCATCTGTATCTGACATCTTGTTCGGTACCAAGAATTCAGTGATGAACAAGACACTACTGAAAATAAATTAACTCACTTGCTATGACTCATTCGGAAAAAGTACACAACACTCTGCTTAACAACCAGAAACTTGCCTTTGATATATAGCTTGAAGTTCTAAAATTTTAATTTGAAACACAATTGTTTTCCAAAAAGATCATCGCCTTTTGGGAATAAAGAATTAGAAAACATTACTTAGACGCAAACTTTAGTAAGATTTTTTAATTGATAAATATGGCAGTCTCACTATACCCACACTGCCCAAGAGAACTTTATGTGACAATGGACCTATTCTATAATCTGAGGTGTCACATATGGTCATCACAGGCCATGTGAAGTTAATAAGGGTTTGAAAAGCAACTGAGGAGCCGAATTTTTAGTTTAACTTTATTAATTTAAATTTTAACAGCCACATTTAACTAATGGCTTCTGCATTGGACAAAACAGCATGTTTAACTACTGAGCTCACACAAAATAACATATTTCACTTTGAGGGAAATTTCCAAATCTCTTCTTGATGTATGTTTTACTCTATAAGAAAAGAACTTGATAAACACCCTGTGCATAGTCCTTTTGATAGTAATTTTCATATTGCATTGTATATACATTTACATATCTTTTCTTCTCCCAGAAGTGTGCTTCTCCAGTGATTATTATATTTTATTACATTTATACCTTTTTTGTCTAGCATAGCCCTGTTAGGCATGCTATAAATATGAAATGAATTAATGAATTAATCAAGTGAAGTCCTTAACAATAAGCAAGGACAATAAAATTTGGGGGACTCTAATAACTAATCATATAGTTCGTTTAAGATTAATACTGCAATATTTTAATGGATTAAATAGTGAATAGAACATCCAAAATGAAAAACTCACCTGAAGGGATGTTACTTGAATTAAATGCAATTTTCTTATCGTGAAAAAGGTTAAGCAGTCTGAAAGATAACATTCTTGATTTAGACTTAATTAAACTGAATATTGAGAAAAATTTTTAAAAATCAATTTTTCCAGTAATACCTTGCATAAATCCTTGAAAATTTCTTTAAATCTAATTAATATAATGTTATTTTCCTTGAGTGAAAAAAGACATTAATATAAATATGTGTGATATAAGCAGTGGCTATTTTCCCATTTGAAATAAGTCCTTTCAAAGGAATATATATTTACCTGTGTCTATTTCCCAGAATTTTAGACATTTATGTTGTTTTTATGGCCATTTCTAACACTATGGCTAACAAGGTGAATTTATGATGGAGGGAGAAATAAGGAGAAATAATCTTAACATTTTTCAAGTTCTGATGATCACCGTTGGCATTTTTCAAAACTGTTATGATGGCCAGTCATTTTGATCTCATCTACAGAGTCTGTAATGGCTAACCATGACGTGTTTACTTAATCCTGGTTCTGTCTAATGCCTAACTTTCGACATTTCACCTACATTAGTGCTTTTGAGACTTACGATGGTTTTCATGAGTTGCTAAATATCTTGTTTAAATATTATTAAACATTAAGTATCTTAATAAATATTATAACATTATGTAAATTTTTCCTAGGAGATATACACTTGGCAAAGCATAGAGTAGGAAAAAAATATCTTTTGTTTGAGAATGTATTTTTTTTTGTCTGTTTCTAATTAGCATTTTTTTTACAAAACTATATTCTATACATTACATAACATTTTTGGAAACCTAGGAAACCATGTCCTGGTTGGCATGATACGTATATGCTGCTATCCCATGCTGAAGCCAGTACAAGGGTGATGAGGAGATGGAAATAGGAGTATGTTTGTGTGAGGAGGGGGATGGGTTTAATTTTATTTCTAGTTTTAAGGTTTTACTGTATACAAGTCTTTTATTTTTAAACTGCCTTAAATCCTTTTGCAGAAAAGTCAAGTTCTAAGTAAGAAAAAGGAACAAATGAAGAGGAAGAGGCATGAAACACCTTTAAATTATATCTTTTTTATTCCCCAATTTAAAAAAAATTTATATATCACTCCACAGAACCCTCCTGTCTTCCTGTTGGGTTCTCAACTCCTATTCTTTTCTCTGTTTTCTTCTCATATTTGTTCGTTTCCTCTTTCTACTTCTTCCCTAGGAAACTAGAGTAATACGTGGATAGGCAACATGATTTCAAGCATATTGAGAACCTAATCTTTTTCTCCTTTATTACCAGATGTGAATGCTACGATGGTTCATTTTATTATTCAATTTGACTGGGCTAAGGGATGCCCAGATAGCAGATAAAAGATTATTTGGGGTATGTCTGTGAGGGTGTTTCTAGAAGAGATTGGCATTTAAATTGGCAGAGTGAGTAATGAAGATCACTCTCACCAGTGTGGATGGACATAATTCAATCTGTTGAGGGTCTTAATAGAACAAAAAAGCAGAGGAAGGGCAAATTTGCTCTCTTCTTGGACACTGATGTTCCTGGTTCTCAGGCCTTCAGACTCGGACTGGGACTTAGCACCATCCATCCCCTGATTCTTGGGCTTTAGGACTTGGACTGAGACTTACAACATTGACTTTTTCTCAGGTTTCTCAGACCCTCAGTCTTGGACTAGAGTTCACACCACCAGCTTTACTGGGCGTCTAGCTTGTAGAGGGTAGATTGTAGGACTTCTCACATACGTAATAGTGTGAGCCAATCCCTCATAATAAATCTCTTTCTTTGTGTCTTTATATATCCTATTGATTCTGTTTCTCTGAAGAGCACTGACTATATTAGTCTGTTTCTGTTGCTTACAACAAAATACCTGGAACTGGTTGATTTATAAAGAAAATGAAATTTATTGCTTATGGTTTTGGAGGCTGGGAAATCCAAAGTCCAGGGAACACATCTGGTGATAGTCTTTTTTGGTGGTGACTTTACAGCAATGCAGGAGTCTCACGTGGCAGAAAATAGAAGAGAAGAGAGAGAAAGACTCTCACATGCTCTCCTTTTAAAGCCCTCAGAACCACACCCTTGACCACCATTATTAATCCATTCTTTACAGCCCAGTCCCACAGTCTAATCACCTCTTCAAGGCCTCACCTTTCACTTACCATAATAGGATTTTCCACCCTCGACAGTTACATTGGGAATTAAGCTTCTAATATATGAACTTTGGGGACACAATTCAATCAATCCACAGCACTGACTATTAGTCTTACTAAGATATCGACACAACCCTTAAGCTCTAATCCATAAGTAATTTAGGGGAATGGCAGAACACATAACTCTAGGGAATACAGCATATTGTCATCAGTTCACACCAAAGTAAAATTAATGATATCAGCTCCTTCTTTCCAATCCCCTTCAGGTAGGGGTGGAATGGAGAAGATCGGGGTCACTGTACACCTGTAAAGTGCACCTGGAGCCATCCAGAGAGAAGGGCTCAGTGTCTGCAGTGCAGATGACAAGTACCATTCTTTCCTCATTCTCCCCATCTCAAATTCCTGATTACCACACGAGCTGATACTCTGCTAATACACAGCTACCATTGATTGTGCCACTTAAAGTTCCTCTGGCCCATTTTTTCTTATTAAAAACCAAGTTCGAAATAAGAGCAAAACAGTAAATTGACGTAAATTCAGGAGAAATGAGAATCTTTCAGATTTAATCTGGTAGTGTTCAAGAAGGGATAAATAATTTATCTTAGTGCTTGATAATGTTAAACCCTGTTTTCCTAACCCAGAGGGGGGAAGAAAAGCTTATTTCCTATCTAGAAAAAAAAAATCTTTAAGTCTTTAAAACCTTTTAAAAAAATCTTTAAAACCCTCAGCAGGATGAAGAGGAGTCTTCTTTTTGTAAATCTCCTATGAAGACTCTCAGGTAATTATCTGTGTTTATATTGAACCTGTCAGGATTTAGACTATTTTTTAAAAAAATCTTTAAGTCTTTAAAACCTTTTAAAAAAATCTTTAAAACCCTCAGCAGGATGAAGAGGAGTCTTCTTCTTGTAAATCTCCTACGAAGACTCTCAGGTAATTATCTGTGTTTATATTGAACCTGTCAGGATTTAGACTATTTTTTATGGCTAACCCAAATATATTTACTTACAAACTTTTATTACATTTATGGCCAGACTGACAAGTCAAATATTTACTTGCCGCCAATTGTCAAGTGTGAGGATAATCAATCCCACCTGGAGGAAGATAGCACTGAACTATATCTTCTGAGCATGTATCACTATCAGTGCCTTCCTGCTGGAACCAGGCCAGCAAGAGAGCAAAGAAAGATACAGATACAAAAATAACAATGGAGCTCCCTATGGATTTTCTCATTTGTAACTGAGGGAGAAATAGTAATCAGAAAGAGCCAAGGTGGCCCTGCTCCCTTCATAGCATCTCCTTTGGAGTCACTGCAGTATTTATTCCCTGCTCTCATTGACCCATATTCCACCGGCTGTTACCGCTTTAGGTTAGGAAGGGGAGCGATGGACTTAGGGGTGAATGCGTGGGATAAAGGTGTATCAGTGCAGGTCTTCATGAAAGAGTTATGTGATCCCTTTTCCCTAGCAAAAAGAGACACCCTCCTGTCATCTTCCCTATCCCTGGTTACAGGGTGAAGTATTTGAGAGCAGATGCTGGATATCAGTCAACCTTAAGGAGTGCTGAAATCTAACAAGGGGGATGAAGCAAAACAGGACTGCCAAACAAGGGATCTGAGCCAACAACAATGATAAGAAGCTAAAACAAGGGTAGTCAAAGGGAAAAGAGAGCAGAGCAAGTAGCAACAAAATAAGCAGTGGGTAGACAGAATGGAAAAGTTCTGGAGAGGAAGTACAGAAGCCGACAAATGCTTTTGTGGTGCCAGCAGCCCTGCAAATGTTCATGTGAAGGAATGAAGAGGCCTGAATGGGATGGTAGGAAAAATAAGTGTGCAGTCCTCCGTGAATATTAGTGCTGGGTCAGTTTAATTGGCATCACATTATAGGCACTGGACACACATTGTTGACTGACACATCAACCAGACGGCTGTTTTTCCTTTACTATTTTCTTCCCGCTGTCAGTATTCAGTTACTGAATAAGAGATAAGAGCAGATCTGGAGAATACCTTTGGAGGCCCTAATTACTAGAAAGGCGATCATGCCCACCCCAAGGAAATTCAAATTTCCAACAAACAAACTACAAAATAAATGTGTGGGAATCCACCAGCGTTCTGACTTTTTTCCCTATGGTGACTATCTTAATACTTTCCCTAAAATATTAAATTTGTATAAAAAATGTGTACTTAGGTAGAGCCCTAAGCATACACTGAAGCTGTCAATTGAGTTATTGAACCAAGTTTGAGGACCAAGGAGAGGGAACATGTTCCTTGAGAATCTTTAGATTGATGGAAGGTGGGTAGAATGGTTTAGCAATTTTCTTATCTGAAAAGGACAAAGCTGCATAGGCTTCCTCACCATTTCCATCTCTTGTAATGACCCACAACTTCCTAATGCAATACATTTGCAAGTGACCTACAAGGTTTCCTGACAACTTCTTCATGAAAAAAATGTTTCTTCTCTGAAAAAAGTCTTCCTTTTAAAGCTCTGATTGAACACACTGCCTCAAGATAACGTATTGCCTCAATGAGTTTTTCCTTCTATTATAAAAATGAAACAGATGTGTTAAAATCATGCAAAACTGCTGAAATACAGTGTAAAACCTATGTCAGAGGTAAACTGTGCTTTATAATTTATCATGTTATAACAGGTACAGTATCAGGGCCATGGAAAGCAGTAACTTACTAACTGTTGCAATGGAAGAGAGTTCTTAAATGCAGTATATGAATTTTTTATACCTGAAGCTATGACAGCCCTGCCAATCTGTTGCATGTTCAAATAGAAATAGTTCCAGCATTTTTTAACTTTATAGTACAGATATTTCAGTGTAGGATTGTCAGAAGACCACAATATTAACTGTCTGGATTCACATACCAGCCTTAACTACTTGTTATGTGTTTGACCTTCGGTAAGTTCCCTAACATTGCTAGATCTCTGTTTCATAGTCTGAAAATACTATTTATAATCAAATCTACTTGATCATTACAACTTATACATAAAGTGCTTATAAAGTTCCTGGTGTATAGTAAACACTATTTATTATTATTATCATTATTAGTGTACTAATACTATAATAATTTATGCTTAAACTCCAATAGGTATTTATCATTTTAATATTCTTAATCATGAATCAAAATTATTTGGTTAATTATAAGACATGAGCCTTCAAAAAACATAGACATTTCTGATTATAAATGCTAAATTGATGAAGAAATAAACCAAAGCACAAATTTGAGATTGCTTCTTCTTTTTCTTCATAGACTTCCCTTCCCCTGACTGCTCCTTAAAATGCTGGCATTTCTCCTGGGTTGTGTCCTCAGCCACTTTGCCTCTGTAAACTTCTTAAATACAAAGCTATCTATGTCCCATTCCTAATTAGAATGATTTCATGACTTTTCATTACTCTTTATATAAAAGTCCAAATTTCTTAAAAGATGCTCCACAATCTGTCTCCTGTTTGCTTCTCTCATCTCATTACATAGCCCACTTCCCCTGAAATACCAAGCCCTGGTGAAAAATGGCCTATCTAAAGATTTTGAGCACACTAGGTTCTTTCTCTTGCCTTAACAGCCATGTAAATGCCGTTCCTTCAACCTCAAACATTTTTTGCACACCTCTTTATCTTCATATTCATCCTTCAGGTCTGAGCATTAATTCCCTCAAGTAGTCTTTTTCTACATATTTACTCTCAAGTGAGTTAAACCCCCTTCGGTGTTCTCCCATGGTGTCTGTATTATTCTATTTGTTCAATTCTATGCCTTCCTCATCAGGCCCTTTAAAGTTTGTAAAAGCAGGGACTCTGTCTTGCTCATTTGTTTTCCCTGAACCAGGATAATAAATGGTACATAGTCACACTCCATAAATATGAATCAATGAATATTATAGTCCCAATCTTACTTGTATGACAGTGTCTTCAAAATCTCAGTCCCCACCCATGAACTAGACTCATTTGCACAGTAACCATTGGATGTCCCATGTGTATCTCAAAACTCAGCGTTCCAAGCTTGAGTCAATCACCTGTCCCTTAAACTGCTCCTTTTGTACATGTTCTATCTTAGCGAGTGGCATTCTGCCTTACAAGCTAGAAATACAGGAGCCTTCCTTTTCTCTCCCTTATGCAATTATATCCAATCAATCATCAGTCCTTCCGGATGTGTATCACTGAAAAATATCCTAATTGCTTCCCTACTCTCCATCCTACCTCCTGCTGCCTTTGCTCAGGGCCTTATCCAATCAATCATCAGTCCTTCCAGATGTGTATCACCGAAAAATATCCTAATTGCTTCCCTACTCTCCATCCTACCTCCTGCTGCCTTTGCTCAGGGCCTCGTCACTCTGCTGCATCAACCTACTTTTTTCCTTGGCTCCAGTACTGTCCTCTTCAATTCCATCTTCCATGCACTTGCCAGGGTGAACCACCTGCTAATATTTTTTTCTTAGAACATTGTTACTTAGTGACCTGTAACTTTTATTTATTTCTTATGTAGTTGATAATTTTGTAACAGCTTATATTGGCCTTCTAGCATGTGTTGCAGTATATATTTTTCTGTTTTCTGAATGAGTTTGTATAATGTTTAAATTTGCTTTTCCTCAGAGTTTGGTAGAACATGACAATGCATTTGGGCATTAAGTCTGTAAGAGTTTTTAGCTAATGTTTCAATGTTTTTCATGATTCTAAGGCCTATTTAGGTTTTTTTTTCATTTCTTCTTGTGTCACATTTGTATCATGCATTATATGAAGTATTCAATGGATTCTGGCCAGGAAATGTGTTCACAATGATACTAATTTTTTGAAACTTTTTGGGACTTTCTTCATATCCCAGTACATGGTCAACTTTAATATTTCATGAGGGTTTAAAAGGAATATTTACTTTCTAATTTTTAGCTGCAAGATTTTGTGTAATCATTATAATGAATGATTAAAGTTGAAATACAGTGCAAAACATATGTCAGAGGTTATGTTTGTTCAAATATTCTGCATCTTTATTAAATTTCTGACTGCTTGACTTAATTGAGAAAAGTACATGGAAATCTCCCACCTTGGTCATAGATTTGTCAATTTCTTACTGCAGTTCTATACATTTTTACTTTATATGTGATATATTTTAATGCAAAAATACTTTGGAACTTTTAATATTTTCCTGGTAAATTAAGCCACTTTTATACTATGTAATGAACCCCTCTCTTCTTTTTAACACTTTTTGTCTTGAGATCTATTATTTTCCAATATTAATATAGCTACTCAAGCTTTCTTTTGGCTCATATTTGTCAAGGGTCTCTTTTGACATCTTTTTATCTTCAACTTTCATCCTTATAGTTTAGGCATATCTTTTTGTCACCACAACTGCCATTGTGTACTGAGTGCTTACTTTACTATGTGTGTTACGTATTTAATTCTCCTAAAACCTAAAGGTAAAGAGAATTATTGTCAATAATAATTAATATTAATATCAATAATTAATATCAATTATTATTGATAGAATTACTAAGACATAGAGAGTTGAAATAGTTTGTCCAAAGTCACATAGCACTCAGTCACAGACCTAGGACTCAACTGTCTCGGTCAGTCACCCAATGCTTGCCTTTATCCAGTATGTTTTGTCACATACCAAGAAAAGTTTACATTATGTTCATTGTGCCTTACTTAATGAGAGAGGATAATATATGTCAGGGGTTGGCAAATGTTTTCTGTAAAGGACCTGATAGTGAATATTTTAGAGCATGCAGACCGTATGGTTTCTGTCACAATGACTCAACTGTACTGTTGTGTGAAAAGCAGCTGTTGACAATATATGAATGAATGAGCATGCCTGTGTTCTAATAAAACTCTATTTATGGCCACAAAAATTTGAATTTTAAATAATTTTTGTGTGTCATGAAATGCTGTTTTTCTTTTGTACCCCACCCCCCCCAAAAAAAAATTTTTCAAAATTTAAAAACCATATAACTCACAGGCCATACAGAGACAGATGGTGAGCCAGTTTGGCCCATGAACAGTAGTTTTCAATGTATGTACAGATGTCCATAAAAAGTGCTGTAATCTTTAAATATTGTGTTGTTGTTTAATAAGATTAACCTGTGTTAAATTGAAAATTCACTAATGTGTTAGAAGCAATTCTCTAATTATATGGATAAATGGAGTATTACTGCACACATGTGAGCATGCACACACTTTCCCAAGATATTTCTTACTCATACTCATTTGCAAAGTCTTAATATTTAAACTCTATAAATTGATAAAATTTTGTTTAGAGTCAAGATAATAACTTTCTGATCATTGTTTTCTGGGTGATTTTACCTTAATTAGTCAATGACTAGAATAGCCTTCTGATCCATCACAACATTAGCCAAATCTCTATCCTATATTTTATTAATTTGTTTTGGAAATATGTACCTGCCACAGATGTTTTTGTTTGTTTTGAGTATTTTTTGTATCATAGCTTAACTGTATACTACATCCTAACAGATTATAGAATAGCAAACAAAATGTCATAAAGAATTGTTTGAGATCAATGTCAGAGATGCAATTGTTGAATCAGATTCAGGGGCCGAGTTTCAGTGCTTGGTTGGTACATGCATGGTGCACAAATACAAAATAAAAAGAGGACATAGGTAATATCAGGTTCAAAGTAATAGAAAATCCTAATACTTTTTGTGGGAGTACAAAAAGGGTCTCGAGAATAGAATTTTCATGTGGTAGTTCTAATTGTAGTTGTTTAAGGAACCTCCATTCTGTTCTCCATAATGGCTGTACTAATTCACAGTCCCACCAACAGTGCAGAGGGTACCCCTTTCTCTGCATCCTCACCAGCATTTGTTTTTCTCTGTCTTTCTTATAATAGCCAGTCTAACTGGGGTGAGGTGATATCTCAAAGTGGTTTTGACTTGCATATCCCTGATGATTAGTGATTTTTTCATATACCTGTTGGCCATTTGTATGTCCTCCTTTGAGAAATGTGTATTCAATTCCTTTGTGCATTTTTTAATTGGGTTATTTGTTTTTTTACTGTAAAGTTGTTTGAGCTCCTTGTATATCCTGTATATTAATCCCTTGTTGGATGCAGTTTGCAAATGTTTTCTCCTATTCTGTAAGTTGTCTTTTCATGCTGTTGATTGTTTCCTTTGCTGTGCAGAAGCTTTTTAGTTTGATATAATCCCATCTGTTTATTTTTTCTTTTGTCTGTGCTTTTGAGGTCTTATTCATAAAGTCTTTGGCCAATCCTACATCCTGGAATGTTTCCCCTATGCTTTCTTCAAGGAATTTTAAAGTTTCATATTTAAGGTCATATTTAAGTCTTTTAACCCATTTTGAGTTGATTTTGGTATATGGTGAGAGGTACGGATCTAGTTTCATTTTTCTACATATGAGTATCCAGTTTTCCCAGAAACATTTTTTGAAGTCTTTCCTTTTCCCATTGTATATTCTTGGTGCCTTTGTTGAAGATTGGTTGGCTGTAAACACATGGGTTGATTTTCTGGTTCTCTATTCTGTTCCTTTGGTCCATATGTCTTTTTTATGCCAATACCATGTGATCCAGCAATCCTACTACTGGGTATATATCCAGAGGAATAGAAATCATCATGTCTAAGGGATATCTCCACTCCCATGTTTATTGCAGCTCTATTTACAGTATCCAAGCTGTGGAACCAACCTAAATGTCCATTGATGGATGGCTGGATAAGGAAAATGTGGTATATATACACAGCGAAATACTACTAAGCTGTAAAAAAAGAATGAAAGTCTGCAATTCACAGCAATATGGATAAGCCTGGAGAAAATTATGCTAAGTAAAATAACCCAGGTGCAGAAAGAGAAATACCACATGTCCTCACTCATAAGTGGGAACTGAATTCATAAATAAATGAGAGACAGAGAGAGGGAGAGAGAGAGAGAGAGAGAGAGAGAGAAACAACAATCACAATAATATGTTGAACTCTCAGGAGAGAACTGTGATTACTAGAGGTGGAAAGGGGGAGTCGAGGGGGAGAAGAAGGGGGCTAACAGACACAAAGAATGATTGCGTGTTATAATAACAAATAAGCTAACTATCCTGATTTGACCATCACACATTGTATACGACTATTGATAGTCAACTTTGTACCCCAAAATATGTATAATAAATTATATTTTGATTTAAAAAAATGAAAAAAATAAAAGAAATAAAAGAAAAAATAAAGTTGAAAAGCATAGAATTTTCTAGAAGAAATGGGAAGGAGAGAAGAGAGCACTCCAGGTGGAATAGGCAGGACAAACCAAGCGTGGAGGTGAAAAAGTTCATGACATTTTGCAGAAGGTAAGAAGCCTGGTTTGAGTAAACCCTTGGCACATGGACTTATAGGAGGGTGGAAGTTGAAGCTGACAACGTGGTTGTGATGACCAAGACTTCATTAGGATTTTGTGCTGGGCTGTGGCACTGTGTATTTATTTAAGCTACTTTTAAAGAC
>NW_007732567.1:56462-62052 GCF_000696425.1 Galeopterus variegatus | reverse complement strand
TGCCAGGTGATGTATTTATACCCTGCCCACAAGGATTCCCTACATACAATATTTAATGTGAGTGCATGTTATTCTCTTGCACTTCATTGGGAACCATTCAGCCCTTGCCATATGAATTTTAGAAAAGGGTATGTAAAAGGTACATTTCTATCAATTCTCACTTTAGGAAGATTTGATCTATGACTCATTTAAAAATCTCTTCTGTTTGTAAGCATCTTAAAGTACTCCGAACACAACCTTAAAAGGCAAATACAGAAATAGAAAATAAATATAATTTGAAATTAACACTAACATTTTGTCATTGATGTATCATAAAGAGATTATTATTTCTGTAGTTTCTTATTAAACTTGATGAATTATGTTAATGCCTGTTTCCTTTTTTTTTAAATGTGAAGTGTATGTAATTTGAAGTGCTTCAGTTACTTCATTTTGTGAATTTTAAATTATCTACATTGTGTTATCTAAGTTTTTATTCAGTTATATAGGAAATAAACGGTATATAGAACTACAGAGTCCACATGCCTATTAAGTCTAAAAGTACCCTTTGAAAGTAAATTTATATTAGAAAGAGGTTTCCTCCCCCTGAAAATCTGCACTGATTTACATAGAAATCATATATAGAATATTAAGGAGTTAGCAGGTTTTAAATGGCCAAAATGGCTGTTCAACTAGAATAACAAGTTTAAGAGTGCGTTGTTTTCTTCCATATTAAGCTTAGGTTGCCTTCATAATATTGTAGTCAGGAAAAGGCAGGTAGTTTGTGGAAAAATGAACAAGAAAAAAAATCGAAGGAAGAGAAGTTTATTTTCTTAGAAATAGTCCTAGTAGCACCAGAACTGGAGATTATTGTTTCTTATCTAAAAACATGGGAACTAGGTAGGTTTACCCTTACTAGATACAAAAGACCAATTAAAGACATAGTTGTCAGAACAAGGTCAGTACTACCCATCGGGCCAAGGAGTTCAGCAAACCCAGAAGTATGTAACCAACGGTGCCCTCAGCATACAGCTATACAGGGCCTAAGATACGCCCTCAGAGAGACAGGACCACCAAAGCAATATGATCTTGAGAAGTGGATTCAAAGAGCAGCCCAAGTTATTAAAAGCCATCACTCAGTTGAACTCAGTATAGACTATTTACACGGTGAATGAATAATGGAATAGTCAAGGTTTTTCTGGTCCAACATAGAAAAATATTCGTATTCGGCACTATAATTCTGTACGCAGATGTTTACATTAAAAGACAGAGCAAGAATTTAAACAATAATAGTAGAATTGTATCAACAACAGCAAGAGTTAAAGTACTGAAGAGTCATGTACATTAGACAAATCCGAGTGAGCCAGCCTATTGCTAAAGAAATCACTGGAGAGAAAATGAGCAGCTAAGCATAAATGAACGGATGGTCAGTACTGAAGAGTCATGTACATTAGACAAATCCGAGTGAGCCAGCCTATTGCTAAAGAAATCGCTGGAGAGAAAATGAGCAGCTAAGCATAAATGAACGGATGGTGCTGGAGAGCATAAACAGGACCGAGTCTGAGACTGTGCCTCTGGGCACACAGACTAGAATCTACCAGTTTCTTCAGATCTTCATAGCTCTGAACCTAGAGAAGAGGAGTCAGCAGACTGCTGCGTGTGGACCAAATGTGGCCGACAGACTTCTTTTCTAGATAAAGTTTTATTGGAACACAGCCACACTCATTCATTTACATATCGGCTGTGGCTGCTTTCTCACTATTATGGCAGAGTTGAGTATAGTTGCAACAAAGACTGATGGCCCACAAAGTCTAAAATATTTACTAGCTGGCCTTTTAGAGAAGTTTTCCTTAACTTAGAACCTTCACTGAAAATTGATTACATCAGTAGACTCATCTTATATGGAAAAGATACTTATGTTTATGCTTGTTCTGTATATTCTTTCATTACCAAGAAAACCAAATTTGCATAATATAAAAATACTTTTTAAAGATTATTCATAAAAGTAACACAATAAATATTTGTAAAGTTTATTTCATGATTTATGCAAAGGGGTGACTACGAATGCCATGGAAACAGTGTTGCAAATTCATAATATCATAAATGTAGGTGCTTGCATTTAATATATTGTATTTCTGACCTAATAAAGTCTTAGTTTTCATATTTTTCATGAGAAGGATGAAATATTCCTTTTAATGACTGAATAAATAGAACTGAAGCCTTTCTATTTAAAGAATGATATTTCCCATTCTTCAGGATACCATAGAATCATAGGCCTGATCAAAGCCTTTAGTGTAGAATATCAAACTAGAGATTATGCTAAATGCCAATTGCTTGTTTGCTTTTATGCAAGAGATGTGTCCATGAAAGAAGAAAAACTATTTCCCAAAGACATTCCAGGCTTTTAGAAGTTTCTAACTATTTATGTATACATGGCAGTTGAAGTAAAACTTTATATCAAATAACGAATTTTCACTTATCAAGTCATATTTAGTTTTTTTGTTTGTGCTGCCTTATATTTTGTGTTAAATTATTGATATGGACTATAGAAATTAAAATTGGAACCATTGCGATTTAGTCTTTTAATTTTAGAATGACTTTAGACTTATCTCTAAAATTCTGATTGGGTCTGTGTATATGACTTAGTTATGTTTGGCTACTTACCCACTTACTAACTCAGTTAAGGAGTAGACCAACTGCAGAGGCACCATCATCTCTAAGCTAATAGTTACCAGAGTCTCCTAACTGATCTCTCTGCTTCTGCCCTTACCCAGAATGTGTCTTTTCATCACAGCAGCCAGAACGAATCTTCCAAAACAGGTAGATTACATTGCCCCTCCACTCAAAGCTAATGGCTCCCTAGCTTATTCAGTGCATAACCAAGGTTCTTATGATGGCATGCTAGGCACATCCCATCCCGGAGCCTTTGTATATGTGCTGTTTTCTCTGTCTGAAATATTCTTTCCATAGATGCAAGTAGACCTCATGCACGCTCTTCCTTCAAGTCTTTGCTTAAAGTCACCTTCTCAGTGAGGTCCTCTCTGACCACTTCTGTTCTTTATCCTCATATTCCCCATCTTCCTTTTCTGCTTAATTTTTCTCTGTAGCTCATTTTATTACCCCACATTCTACATATTAGGCTCTTTTACAAGAGGGCATTTTGTTTATTTATTCACTGCTGCATTCTCAGGGTCTAGAATTGTAGCTGGCACATAGAAGGTGCTTCATATACATTCATCAAATGAAATTTGATAGGTGAATTTTTAAAATGGGTAACAATAATGATGAAAGCAATAAAAGACTGTAGCATGCACATTCACATAGTAGTTATCACAGGAAAGGGGGGTGGGGAGCTCCCAAGGCCCACTGGAACCACTGGAGTATCTGACATCCCTGTCACTTCCTAAATTGTGTATACTTGAACAAGGAAAATATGTATTTATTTTAACACTTAATAGTTGGTAGCTATGTAGGAAGTGGTATAGCACGTTCTTAAACGATTCTGATAGAGGGCGAAAATTTTCTAATGTTTTGATCTAAATTTGCCAGGGTTAGGCATATGCTTAAAAATGTTTTAATAACTTTTATGCATTTTTTGATAAGCAAGAATCACACACCGCAAAAATGCAAATGGAAAAGGAAAACTATAAACAAGGAAAAAGACTGATCACAGACATGAAAAAGTTACTTTTAAGTGGTGTCTGAGGTTCTTCAAGAATTAATTAATAATAATAGCAAGCATTTATATAGTGCTTACCATGTACAGCCTCAAAAGCTTTACATATATAAACTCATTTAGTTTTCATAGCATTCTAATAAGACTGGTGATCTTATCTCCATTTTACAGTTGAGAAAACTGAGGCCCATTGAAGTTAAATAACTTCAAGATCACACGGGAAGTAAGTGGTAGATCCAGGTTTCAAAAGCAGGTAGTGTGCCCTCAAAATCTGTGCTCTTAAACATTAAATTGTGCTGCCAAAGAAAACCTCCACCTTTAATCTGAATCAGAGATAAACCAAGAAAACAGCAGAGTAAGAAGATCCTAGACAGTTAGTGTATAACTGTGCAATACAGGGCAATCCTAACAGTTCCTGAAAGGCTCAAAAAGAGAACCAGTCACAGATCCAAATATTTCAGCTTTAGAAATTCGTTTCAGCATGGACATCTGAGTCCTGCAGCTGCTGTGTATGGTCTTTTGTGTGGTCCCAGGTGTTGGCTGTACTGCTAGAGCATATAATACGAGTGACAAGGCAAGCACAGTGGGGACTGCCAGCCACAGGAGGTAATGCCAAGTTTAATACTGGAAGTAAAACATATGCATTTGCCAATTTTCTTCTAAATGCATTTTTATTGAAGAAAAACAAAGGTGGGGACTGCCAGCCACAGGAGGTAATGCCAAGTTTAATACTGGAAGTAAAACATATGCATGTGCCAATTTTCTTCTAAATGCATTTTTATTGAAGAAAAACAAAGTCTTCTTCTAAAAAACATCATCTGTGGATGGATAAAGGATGATATTGGCATAGAAAATAGTGGCATTAGCAGGCTTAAAAAATTAAAATTTGGTTTAAAAACTGGAGATGGTAAAGTGATAAAATGAGACAAGTTATATCAAGAAATGATCACGTAAAAAATAAAATTAAGTTTTATATATTACATACTAGCTAGAGGAGAGAATTTTGAGTGTTTTCTCCACAAAGAAATGATGAATGCGTTAGATGGTGGTTACGTTAACTACCCTGACCTGAACATTAGACAACACATACATATGTGTCAAAACATTAGATTGTACCTCATAAACATATGCAATTACAATATGTAAATTAAAATAAATACAACCCCCTTGGAAAAAAAGTAAATAACTATCAGAATCTACATATTTCAATTTTAGAAAGTCAAAGTTTGCTTAAGTTTTCCTGTAAAAAAGTTTTCAAAAACAGAAAAGAGGAGAAATAAATCACACTAGTACCCTTTTTAAAAAAGAATACACCTGGCACTTTCTATGAACAGATGCTTATGTGAATCACTATGAGTAAGTGATGCTTTGGAGAGAGGAGGCTAGAGCCTTCCTACTATAAGTTGCCATTCGATTGAATTGAACAGATGCTTGTGGATGATCTGCTAGGTGTGCCATGCTTGGTAAATTTACATACTGTGTTAACTGTAGATTTAGATAGCAAAGAGAAAACAGAACACAAATCCCTGTAATAGCAAGTATACTAGGTAAGTAACGAGAAGTACAAAGAAAATGTTTTAATTTGAAGAAAGAGGACCCCATATCACATTTGGGACTAAGACAGGTTCTAAGTGGGACATACGATTTGAATTGGTGCCTAAGAAGTTAATACAGGCTTTCAATTAGAGGAGAGGGAAGGCATTCCAGGGAGAGAAAATTGAATGAATAGCGAGGAAGAAGCGAGAAGGTAAGGATCAAAATGAATGGCGATGGGCCGGCCCGGTGGCGCACTGGATAGTGCGCCGCTTGGGAAGTGTGGCGGCGCTCCCGCCCGAGGGTTCGGATCCCACATACAGACCGGTTCCCGCTCACTGGCTGAGCGAGGCGTGGGAGCAACACCGAGGGTTGCGATCCCGTTGCCGGTCCCCGGTCCGGTAC
>NW_007732567.1:48573-55701 GCF_000696425.1 Galeopterus variegatus | reverse complement strand
TCGGATCCCACATACAGACCGGTTCCCGCTCACTGGCTGAGCGAGGCGTGGTGGCAACACTGAGGGTTGCGATCCGTTGCCGGACACAGACAAAAGACAAAAAAAAAAAAATGAATGGCGATGGGCCGGCCCGGTGGCGCACTGGATAGGGCGCCGCCTGGGAAGCGTGGCGGCGCTCCCGCCCGAGGGTTCGGATCCCACATACAGACCGGTTCCCGCTCACTGGCTGAGCGAGGCGTGGGGGCAACACTGAGGGTTGCGATCCGTTGCCGGACACGGAAAAAGACAAAAGACAAAAAAAAAAAAATGAATGGCGAGGAGTCCACATGTTCTGGATCACAGGCTTGGTAACATGAGAAGCTTTGAGTCTAGTATGGGAACCATGAGCCATGGGGCAAAGAGTGGGTCTTGTTCTGACTCCCCAGACCTAGGTCAGTGACTGGAATATAATAGATGTGTAGTTAATGTTAGGTAAAAGGAAATCCAAGCTTCAATGTTGATAACCATCCTACAATGTGAGACCCCGCTCGAACTGTGGCACATGCAAGACTGTGTAGAGTTACAGACAAGCCAGGTCATTTTGCTTAGAAAGTCAGGAGAGGCTTCAGAAAGGATGACATTTGAGCTGAGTAGCTCTTGAAGACTAAGAGATTCCCAGATGAAGTGGGGGGAGAAGGGCGTTTCTTAGAGCATTGTGTATAAGAAAGAGTATGATATGGTATGCAAACGCTAAGTACCTCAGTATAGCTCAAGAAGAGTGGGTGTAGGATGAGAGATACTGTCAAGACAAATGAAGCTGATGAGGTTGTTTGGAACAAATGAAAATAGATTATGTTGGATTATGAATGCCCTACCTGAAAATTTAGATTCTGTGCCCTAGGTAAATGATTCTGTAGCGAGAGTTATTCTAAAGTAGAGCAGCAACATGATCAAAATTCATGCTTCAGGGGGCCGGCCCGGTGGCGCACTGCTACAGTGCGCCGCTTGAGAGCGTGGCGGCGCTCCTGCCGAGGGTTCGGATCCCACATACAGACCGGTTCCCGCTCACTGGCTGAGCAAGGAGCAGGGGCAACACCAAGGGTTGCGATCCCGTTGCCGGTCCCGGTCCGGTACGGGTGCGACACTGAGGGTTGCGATCCGTTGCCAGTCACGAAAAAAGACAAAAAGGAAAAAAAAAAAAATTCATGCTTCAGAATTATAGCACTAAAGCAGTAAGGAGGATGAACTGAAGGTGGGGAGATTCTGTGGGCAAGAAAAAATAACCAGGAAAGTCACAATGTGGCACATGAACAAGTGAAAACGAGCGTAGTAAAACCTACATGCAGAAATGCTAAGAGGGTGTCAAGTACATGAATCATCACAGTAGGCTGGCTTTAGCCAGAGTTTATCATTTGGACTTGGAGCCAGATCTTATTTTATGGACTTTTTTCCCCCTATTTTAACTTAAAAGTAACAGAAACAAGATATAGAATACTGATTACTTTAATTCATGGATTCCTACATCTACTATATATTTCAAAACATGTTAAAGATGCCGGTAAAAAGATCAATGTACAGATTTTTATGTCATAAAGCATTATCTTACTCTTTGGTGTATTTACATGATACATATATAGAATGTGGAGGATAAAGTGCTCTAGTTTGCTATAACTTTGTAGTGCATCCAACATCCTGTTACAAGGAGAATTTATTCTGTGGTGACACATTCCTTGCATACCAATGTCCCCTATCTAAAGACAGACGTTAGTTGTGGGTGGAATCATCTGATTTGGTTGATTACTTCTTTTGAACTTTGGGATTTTATGAAGAAAAAATATTTCCTTCCTAAAGTCCTTTAATTATTTCCTTCCCAATGGCCTTTGAAATGTGTTTATCGATGTCTTTTTTCATTTACTTATGCATATTTTTGTCAAATTTTATATCTTTTCTCTCCTAGTTTGCCTACATATATTTGTATAAGTTAAGTAAATTTGGATACTTGGTCAAGTTTTCTCAGCCTCCCCCTCACTCACCCAAAATAATCCCCAAATATATTTAAGCATTTCAATACATGGTTTAAAAATATCCTCCAATTTAACATTAGTTTTGAAATAAACCCAATCATCCAATTTCTTCCTATTTCCAGGCTGCCATGTAGTCCTGGAGAAACACAAAATGGGATCACTCTGTTCTCTTACAAACTGACCAGGGTCCTCACTTCTGCTTATCCCTAGTTAAAACCCTATTACTTTCCCCAAAGCCCTTATTACATATATTTTTCCAGTTTTCACAAATATCAATCTGGACTTTTTCTACTTGCTTAATTCTCTCCAGATCAGCTTACTTCTACTGAGACCATTTAACACAAGCCCCTCAACATCACATCGACATAAAATGTTCTGAATACTCCTCCATTCCCTCCTGTGTTCTTTCAGCCATCAGGAAATAATCCTTCCCTTTATCCAAGGCTGACCCTCCAAATGAAGCCATGTTTTCTCTCATGCTCAAAGATGCTTCTCTTCAATTATCTACACTCTCTCTTTGACCTGCAGTTCCTCCCTTGCTCTGTCTATACAGATGACCATAATCCTCTGAACCTATCAATAATTAAACACCCTTTTTAACTGCATTCTCTTGAGCTAGTGTGCTCATCATCACCCTCATCATCAGCACACTCTCTCCCATCATCACGTGCACTGAAAGCAGTCTACAGAGATTTTCCTACATGTTCACACCTCAATCCTTTGCAGTTTGGGTCCTACCCACCCTCATCCTGCAGAATTTAACCTCTTCAAAAATGAACCATCCAATTCCAAAGGTACTCCTGATATTTTATACCCTTAAATCCCTCTTCTTCACCTTCTTAAGTTTCTCTTTGGTTTCTGACACTGTTTTGCACTATTTTTTGAGATGTTATGGTCCCTTGATCTGCATATTCTCTGCATTACATTCCTGATGCTAAGCATAAATACTCTCCACATCCGGTCCTTACTACTCAGCTCTGCTCTCTCACAATCTCTCTGGGGCCAGGGCTATTTGAGCTCATGCTAAAACTTCAGTCCCTTTTACAGACAAGTTCCTCCAAGAAGGTATAACTAATATTTTTTTAATAAACAAGATATTGATTTAAACAGCTTATATATATATATATTACCTCATTCTTAGAAAATAGGCACTGAAGCAATTAGGAGTAGAGTCATGATGTATACATTTTGCTTCAGAAAAAGAAGTATGTATTATCCATGGAATATATATGTTTGTGTGTATGTGTATACATACTCATATACATACTTGTATATGTGCATGTAAAAAATGTTAACAATAAGTAAGTTTGTGTGAAGGGTATATGGGTCTTTCTTGTATTATTTTTATTTTTAAACTGTTCTATGTCACAATTATTTTCAAATAAAAATTATAAAAATACGTGGGATATAACTAAAGTTGTACTGAGAGAGAATTTCATAGCTTTGAAGACATTTATTGTAAAACAAAATGAATACAAATAAGCTGAGCTTTCAACTCAAGAAGTTAAAAAAGAGAGAGAGAAATATTATAAGTCTAAAGATGAAAAAGGAATTAAATACAGTCATCCCTCAGTATCCACTGGGTGAATGGTTTGAGGACCCCTGCAGATACCAAAATTCATGGACGCTCACGTCCCTCTGACCTCCCTATCCACAGGTTCCACATCCATGGATATGGAGGGTTGACTATAAGGCAGACAAGGGCAGAAATTAATATACATGATTAATAAAGCCAGAGAGGTTTTTAAGCTACCAATTCATTGCTAAATAGGCCCCCTTTTCTCCCCCCTACTCCTTCTCTCCTCATTCTTTTTAAATGATTCACTTTATGCATCAAATGTGCTTTTCTTCATGTTTGTCTATTGAAGTTGTACCTTTTAACAAGTACAGGTACAGGCTGGAGCAGAGGGAGAAAGAAGAGGCAAATCTAAAAGAATAGTAGTAATGGTTCAAAAAAATGGGCTGAGCAACTATTTAGGAAACAAAAAAATAGGTAAATATTAATTTCATATAAAGTAAGCACTTAGATTAAAAAATAATTAAATGATCCAGCTTTAAAATAATTGAAATCATAATTCACAGTTTAAAAAGACATTAAGTTTATGCATAAAATAATAGAATATCAAATTAACATGTAATTAGAAAGCTATAAAAAATTCAGAAAGAATTTAAAATATTACTCTTGGCTTTAATAGAAACAATAAATTAATAATTAAGAATATAGAGGATTTGAATAACATGCTTAATGCATTTTGTTTAAGATGTAAAATTAAATTACTCTACAAAGAAAGAATATATATTCATTTTTTATAGATGTTTTATAAACACTTATAAAAAATAGACTATATACTAAGTCACATTGAAACTATAGATTACAAAATAGTAAAAATTATGGAAGCCATGTTCACCAATATATTGGATAAATAAATATATGCAAATAGCAAAAACTTAAAGAGTAGAAATCAAAGTTCAAGTAAATTTATAAAACAAAATATGTAAAGAAGAACTTGAGGCAAAGAGGAAATCAAAAATTCAATGTCAAACTATTTAAAAATAATGAAAAGAAATGATAAAATCTTAAGTGATAGTTAATTTTAGGTGTCACTTGACTGGATTAAGGAATGCCTAGAAACCTGGTAAAGCATTATTTTGGGGGAATGTCTGTGAGGGTGTTTCCAGAGGAGATTAGCAGGTAAGCCTGAGTGGACCAGGTGAGGAAGATCTGCCCTTAATATGGGCAGGCACCATCCAATCTGCTGGGGACCCAGAGAGAACAAAAACAGAGGAAAAGGTGAACGGACCACTTGCTGGGGATTGAATGTCCACTTGCTGTGGATTGAATGTCCCCCAAAGCTCAGTGAAATTAATCCCCACTGTGACAGTGTTAAGATGGTGGGAAATACTATTATGGTAATCGATAGGTGGGTCCTTAAAGAGGTGATTAGATTGTGAGGATCTGTCTTTTTGAATGTATTGATCCATTCATGGATTAGTCGTTGTGGTTCTGATGGCTTTGAAAGAGAAGCAAATAAGAAGCTTAGCTCTCTTTTGCTCCTGCCATTCTGCCATGTGATACCCTGTGTTGCTGTGAAGAGTCACCACCCACCAGTGGCAAAGCCCTCACTATATGTGTTCCCCAGACCTTGGACTTCCCAGCCTCCTAAATTTTAAGAAATAAATTTTATTACTTTACAAATTGCCCAGTTTCAGGTTTTTCTGTTATAAGCAACAGAGACAAACTAATACACCACTGGAGCTGGGATATACTCTTCTCTCCTGTCCTGGGACATCAGAACTCTAGGCTCCCCAGCCTTTGGACTCCAGGATTTAACATCAGCAGCACTCTGGGCTGTCATCCTTTGGCCTCAGATTGAGAATCACACAATTGGCTTCCCTGATGCTAAGGCTTTTCGACTGGACTGAGCCATACTACCGGCATCCCAGGGTCTCCAGCTTCCAGATGGCCTACTGTGGGACTTCTCAGCCTCCATAATCACCTGAGCCGATTCCCTAATAAACCTCTTTCATGTATCTATGTACATATCCTCTTGGTTCTGTCTCTAGAGAACCCTGACCAACACACCTTAAATGATGAATCATAACTGTAGTGAGATGTAAATTTATAGACTTAAATATATTATTAAGCAATAAACAAAAATAAATCTACTATATGTACAATAAAAGAAACATATAAGAATTCTAGGAAAAGCTGAAATGATAGAGGTAAAAGCAGAAATTAAAGGAGTAGGTAAAAAAGTATAGCTGTTAATTTTAACAACTGGTTTCTTCAAAAAGACTAATATGTTTTAAAATTCATCTGGAAGTAGTACTAATCTTTAAGGCTAATGAAAAACATTTAAAGGCGTATTGGATGGTAGGCGAAAGGTTAGCAGGGAGCAGATGTCTCCTTACCAGATTTTAAAATTTATACAGATAAAATATTCAAATAAATACATCTATGACCCAGAATATATAGACCTATCAATGAAAGAGAACATTATATACAAAAAGGTGAATTATGCTTAGTGATTTAGTAAAAGATGAGGATTGCATTTCAAGTCAGTTGAAACATGGATTACACAATAAACGGTGCTTGGTCACTTGGCTATTACAAAAAAAATAATAAAATTAGGTACCTGCATCATATCTACTGTCTAATATATACAATCAATATATATTAGTTTTGTATGGATGCTGTAATAAATTACCACAACCTCGGTGGCTTAAAACAACACACATTTATTCTCTCACAGTTCTGGTTGTCAGAAGGAGAAATTAATTTCATTAGACCGAAATTGAGGTGTGTTAGCAGGGCCAAGTTCCCTCTGGATGCGGCAGCGGAGAATCCATTTCCCTGCATTCTACAGCTTCTAAAGCTACATTCCATGCGTTTTAGCACTTGGCCCCTTCCTCCATTGTCAAGACCAGTAGCGTGGCATCCTTAAATCCTCTCTGCTCCATCTTCACACCTCCTTCCCTTCTGCGTGTGATCCTCCCTGTATCCCACCTACCAGGATACTTGTGCATACAGTTAGAGCCACCCAGATAATCCACAATAATCTCCCCATCTCAAAATTCTTAATCACATCCACAAAAGCCATTTTTCCATATTAGGTAATATTTACAGATTCGGGTTCTTTGATGGCCATTATTTAACCTGCCATACAATATAGTAAATATTTAAGTGTAAAATCTAAAGGCATGAGAAACTATATACAGCACTTTTTTTTCATACAGCACTTTTTTTTTCTTTTTTGAAAGAGATAAAGCCATAAAAACAAAGGAAGAAATTTAAAGAAAAAAAAAATAGATGTGATAGTTAAACTGTTTTGTTTTCTGTATGAAAACAAACTTGACAGGCAAATGACAATTAAGAAAAACTACTTCACCATATGTGACTGAGAATTAATACAAATTGTGATAACAAATTTATATGAAATAAAAACCTAATTATAAAGTTAGACAAGAGTTAAATCACTTCATGAAATATAAAACATATGAACAGTCAACAGATATAAGGAATATTTTCAACCTCATATTAATCAATTAAAATGAAATACTACACCCTTATTAAGTCAGAAAAGACCTTTTTCTTTTTCTTTCCTTTTTTTTTTTTTTTTTTTTT
>NW_007732567.1:45565-47420 GCF_000696425.1 Galeopterus variegatus | reverse complement strand
AGAGAGACTAATAAAGTTTCCCCAAATCTTATGACTACTAACGAGTGAATCAGTGATCCAAGACTTGTGTAGTTTGACAATATAATCTGCTCACTTAATCATGTTAGGATGTTTATTAGACTATTATATTAGCAAAAAAAAAGAACCATAAAATATGCAATACCAGGATTTAAAAATCATATTGCACCCATATACTGTCTAGAAATGAATAATCATATTTTCTAAAAAAAATTAAGGATACATCAAACTTGTCTCAATATTAACAAGAAGAAAAACTTAGTTGCCAAAACATTATGTTCTTTGTGATAAAGTATGAATAGACAGATGATAGATGGTAAAAAGAGAGACTGATTCATAAACCAGATGGCCTACATTTGAATTCTAGGTCTACCACTAACCACATAGGATTTTTACAGAAATTCAGTGAGATAATTCAGTAAACTGTTTAGCTGAGTGCCAGGCACATAATAAAGCTCAACACACACTTAACGTCTCAGATGTCAACAGGAGTCTCCCTGGCCCTTGAGGGCTGCAGAAAAATTCCTTGAACCACCATTTCCATGGTTTGGAAAGTCCCAAAGATTTTTGAACAATCCCAGGACCTTATGGTTTTCTTCAATCTTGTGTTCAACGTGCCATCTCTTCCCACATGGCAGAGAGCCAGATGTGAAACTCGACCTTCACAAAACATTTGTGAGTAGACTTTATGTCAATGCTTGGGGTTGTGAAGAGATGTAACATCAAGCACCACCAGTTTAAAACAACAATTACGGGGCGACCCCGTGGCTCACTCGGGAGAGTGCGGCACTGGGTGTGCAGCGGCGCTCCCGCTGCGGGTTCGGATCCTATATAGGGGTGGCCAGTGTGCTCACTGGCTGAGCGCTGTGCGGGTGACACCAAGCCAAGGGTTGCGATCCCCTTACCGGTCACAAAAAATAAATAAATNATAGATAGATAGATAGATAGATAGATAGATAAATAAAACAACAATTACGGCCCACTTCCCCTAAAAGCTATCTCTAGTCTCAAATCATATTTTAGACAAGCCAAAATTTTCTATCACCACCACACCAATGGTTCTCTAGGCCATGAGTCTACGTGGTACCCAGTCTTATCCAGGAAGAATAGTGCAAATCCTTCTTGGAGGCTCTAGTGCCAGCTAGCACTTAGCAAGTAACACACAAACTCTCATAGAAACACACACATACACACATACATACACAAACACTCATGCATACACATGCAGAATGTTATACTTAGAAAACCATGCCCCAAACATCATTAATGCTGCTTATTTCTGGGACTGAGATTATAGATAATTTTAATTTTTTTCTTTATACTTTATTTTACAATTATTCTTTAATAAACAGGCATGGTTTTTATAATGAGAAAAAAGAATGTTTTAAAAGAGAGCAAGGTGATATAAATTTAAGAAAATATTCTCTCAAAGTACATGACTTTTTCATCATTTAGTTATATGCCTCAGTTAGCTAGAAATTTTTATTTGCATGGGATTATTTATGAAATTATCCAATAAAATGGCAAGCAAATGACAACGTTAGAGTATATCAGTCCCCACAGAGGTAGAGCAGTCTATTTAATATTCATGCATCTTGCCTTACGTTGTCATATTTAATTAATTTATTTACTTAAGAATTTATTAATTGAAATGTATTGATTGTACATATTTATGAGGTACAGTAATATTTCAACACATGTATACAATGTGTAACCATCAAATCAGGGTAGTTAGGAAATTTATCATCTCAAAAATGTATCATTTCTTGGTGATGCGAACATTTGAGCACATCTCTTCTAACCATTTGAGAATATACAATAAATTATTGTGAATTAT
>NW_007732567.1:21256-45107 GCF_000696425.1 Galeopterus variegatus | reverse complement strand
AAAGTACATGACTTTTTCATCATTTAGTTATATGCCTCAGTTAGCTAGAAATTTTTATTTGTATGGGATTATTTATGAAATTATCCAATAAAATGGCAAGCAAATGACAACATTAGAGTATATCAGTCCCCACAGAGGTAGAGCAGTCTATTTAATATTCATGCATCTTGCCTTACGTTGTCATATTTAATTAATTTATTTACTTAAGAATTTATTAATTGAAATGTATTGATTGTACATATTTATGAGGTACAGTGATATTTCAACACATGTATACAATGTGTAACCATCAAGTCAGGGTAGTTAGGAAATTTATCATCTCAAAAATGTATCATTTCTTGGTGATGCGAACATTTGAGCACATCTCTTCTAACCATTTGAGAATATACAATAAATTATTGTGAATTATAGAAGCCTAGCACTAGTGTACATCACTAGAACTTATTTTTCCTCTCTAGCTGTCATTTTGTGTCTATTAATGAACCTCTCATTATCTGCCCATTCGTCTTCCCTTCTCAGCCTCTAGTAACCACAATTCTACTTTCTACTTCAAAAAGTTCAACTTATTTATTTATTAGATTCCACATGTGAGTGAGAACATGAGGTATTTATCTTTCTGTGTCTGACATTTCACTTAACATAATGTCTTCCAGGTTCCTTACTGTTGCCACAAATATCAGGATTTCATTCTTTTTTACAACTGAGTAGTATTCCATTGTGTATACATACCACATTCTCTTTATCCATTGTTCTGTCGATGAACACCTAGGCTGATTCCTTATCTCAGCTATTATAAATAGTGCTGCACTAAACATAGGGGTGCAGATATCTCTTCAGTATGACATATTTTATTTAAATAAAAGCTCTAATCTCTTAATTAAAATAAGTCCCATTCATTTTAATACATAGCTATTCAGGGAAATCTTTAAAGTTGTTTCAGTGGTGCCTGCAATAAGAGATCATTCAAATACTTTATCTTTTTAAAAAAAAATTGATGGTCTCAAGTATCATCAAAATGAAGTCTACGTTCATGGAAACATGGCAGAGGGTCTGGAAACATACAGCTTTTCCATTTCATTCAAGTCCATGTCACATATTGAAGTGACAACCTTTTGTCTCATTTTAACCACAGGAATAATAAATGCACAATAACAACCACAAAAACTTTCCTTTTTAGAACTCCTCAGTTGAAAGTGACAGAACCTGACTGTAGCTAGCACACAGGGGGGGCTTCTTAGATCTTACATTCAAGACTGTGAAGAGGCCACAGCAAGGGAATGAGACCAAGAACCGAAGGCCATCGGGGCCAGGTAGTAGGACTTTTGTCCACTCTTCTCTTCATATTTCCATAGGGTCCAGCTTTTCTGTATTTCAAGGGTGGCTCAATGATAGTGATACTAATACTGATTTAAACACTGAGTTTAAACCAGACTGAACTAGGTTACGTCCTCTAAGTTTTTTTCTAAATTTCTACAAAAGAGAATCAATAGGGCCAGTTTGGGTAAGGAATTCTTGTCCACACAAGTGATTTCCTGATGTGCAGTTTTCATCCATGCTTTTAAAGGCCTTCTAGTTTTTTTTTTTTTACCTACCATTATTTAATCATAAATTTAGGGGTTAAGTCTTACATATTGGATGGTCGGGAAAGGGGATTATCATATTCTCTGCAAAATCCTTAAGGAGTTCTTTGACAATTATTCTTCCAGTTTTATTAAATGCATATAAATAAAACATTAAGAACACTAGGAGGGAGGCTATTTAAGAACACCGATTGTGCTTAGGAAGGCATTATTTAAACTCCTATTAGTTAACACAGTATAGATCTTAGTTTATGCTCCACATAGAAAGATGAAACATATTCACACTTATATGCAACAGCTCACATTTATGGACTGTGAAAAATCAGCCATTTCTGTTCAGTAGTAATTATTTGAAAGCTGTGGAAGAGCTTCTTTCAGTGGGGCATGTCACACTGACTGAAGGAATTCTTAAATGAGGAACAGTGTTAGTATAGTGGAATTACGGAGCACTGGATAGTTCTCCAGGAGGTCAGTTGCAACACACTGAGCCTCAGGTGTGTACTGTCTGCCTGCTACAGTGGTCTCCTTATGTGTAGTGTTCCCCTCTGCTTTTAAGGCCTTCTTATTTTTGTAACCTAACATTATTTTATTGCTAAGAATGTACACTTTACCACCCACTAAGAGCCTGGAGAAAAAAGCCAAGTTTATAGAATACTGATAATAATTGATGTGTAATTCAAGCTCTGTTGTTAGTAGAAGAAAATTACAGACTTGAATAACAGAAACATGAAATATTCCAGGAACCCAGGGTATCTAATAATCTGATAAGTTAGTGATAATCTCTGTTTTGTAGAATGGAAATATTATTCAACATCAGAAACTGTAGAGTAGCTATTTCTGTTAATAAGATCTGCGGTCATGCAGATAAATCCACTGGTTCTCCACCATACTGCAAAAGAAATTTAGTTCAGACTTCAAATTCCACTTTAAATGTTGCCCATAAAGATATTTAAATCTTATTTCATTTTTAGGCTTTGTGTACAAAGAAGGACAAAACTATCTAAATGTTCCAAGATGAAAAAAGTTTTTAAATGTAGATGTAAACTAAAGGAAAAAATTGTTATTGCTGAAAATTAAAAGCTTCACTAGGAGTCAGGGCTCTTCCTTTTTGTTCTTATTATTTCCAAACTGATATGAAATTAGTATTACAAGTTTTACAAGATGAAATAAAAGAAAAATAAGCATAGGCATAATCTGATGATAAAAGATTACGCACGAGAGTCTGCAGAGTGTTTAGCACACTCAAAATACTAGCATTCTTTGCCTGCCTTCCAAAAATTTAACCATCTTATTTCTATAGATTTGAACAGTTGAAAGAGAAAAAAGAAAAATAGGATACTGCTTGGTTATACCTTTCTTGGGCACACATGCGCGCACACACACACACACACACACCACAACTGGAGCTGATCACCCTTTAACATGTCAGCATCACCTAATTCATCTTATCAGTTGCCATTAAGATTTGACTCAAGTTCAAACAGTAAAGGACAAAAGTAATGATTTGATTTTTAAATAGGTTTCAAAATCAATCCTGTGTTCAAATTGCTAATAACTATTGACCATTATTTGTACTGATTTAATTGTAGGACTTTGGAAATTTGCATTTGTCTTTCCCAATTTAACATTTGCCACAAAACCCTTTGGAAATGTTAACATTAGTCAAATATGATACATGTTTCCCCCCAGGACCCCTTTCTGTCATAGTTCCCCTGGAGTTTCTAAGGGACCATACCACACTGTGAAATCCCTCCCACAACACTCCCATTACTGTGTGCAAAGACCCCAACGGAGACAACTTAGCTGTGGATCTCTTGGTGGTTCCGCTATCTTTATTCATCTATTCATGCTCTTGTTTTTATCTCTTCCACAATTTGGAGACTAAATTTTGTTTTTATCATAGATGAAGTTTCTAGATAAATAAATTGCATGTTCTTTTCCTTCATATTTTTGATTCACGATTTCTGGGGTACATTTTACTTCATATTGGTGACAATTTTACTGCTCATGGAAAGCAAAAGTTAATGCCTTTATATGGAATTCGTTTCAGTTTCTAGAGAAAAAAACAAAACAAAACCCCCCCCAGATATCTTGTTTTGGCATTCTTTCAATTTATAACTAGGTGTAATTCAACTCATACTTCTTTTAAACAAACCCCACAAAAATCAGATATGCAAAAATATGCAGTGTAATTTCTGCTTACTTTTAAAGTTTTAGAGAACTCAAGAGTAAATAAGGCCCAGGCGGCCCCAAAAGAGTGGTTAAAAAAGGAACTCTCCCCCACCCAAAAAAGCACAGCATTTATGTCTTCACTGCAGATTTGTTTATTTTGCAATTAACAAAAGGATAATAGGTTTTTTGAGGAATTTTTACTTAAGGACTCAGGAAGACAGTACCACTTGTTAATTGTAAAATAAATGTGAAGCAGAAGACGATGCTTAGGAAAATTTATATTGTTTTCCAAAGCATAGATGAACATTTGCAACCTGTTCCCCTTGCCAAATTTTTTTTTACATATTTAAATATATTTATTCATTGAAAAATGTTTGGCAAATTATAAAACTTGACTGGCCTTATCCACAGTGACCAGAGCCTGGATCTCCCTTCCAAGAATTTGCCATCTATTTTTTTCTCTCTACAGATCAGAAGACTAGGAGAACTTGTTTACTTGCAATAAATATATTTCCCATTGTCCCCATAAAAATAAATCCCATGAAAAAGTCTTGTGAAAAGCAACACAAATGAAAAGGAATGTATATGCAGTTTCTCCTTGGTCAGAATTAAATCAGGTGGAGAAGAAATAAGGAAGGAAACTTTCCAAGTTTACTTTATATACTTTAGAATTGTTAGAATTACTACAACAAGCACATATTATTCTTGAATTTTTTTTTAATTCCAATGATACATTCGACCGGGCCTGAGTTTTCTTATCTGTTCCCTTATCAATATCCCTTGACCTGCACAATTCAGACTTCTTTCCCATAGGGAAACATATCTGACCTGTGCTTCATTCCCTCAGGATTGTTCTAGATATTTACTAATTCATCTCACAAATTAATCAGTGCTAACTTTTCAATGCACAATTCTGCGTAAATGTGCGGCCTGCCAGGACATGATGTTAACAATTTCTTAGAAACAAAATTCCATATCCCAAAGTTTTCATACTAAGAAATTCTTTAAGACTTTTAAAATGTGTGCTTTTGTTTCAATCATAATAATAATTAGTAAAGCCTGCTGAGGAAACCCCTTATAACCAAGTAGGGCCGGATTTCAGTGTTTCTGTCAATGTGTGAATTTTTATTCACCATTACATTGCATCAAATCATAACAAAGTTACAGGGTTCAGTTTTTAAGGTGGTGTTTCTCACATTAGTATTCATGCACTCCTGGAAGTCTGAAAATATTCTTTTGGGGTCTGTTGTTTCTCAAGTTTGAGNAATTTTTTTTTACATATTTAAATATATTTATTCATTGAAAAATGTTTGGCAAATTATAAAACTTGACTGGCCTTATCCACAGTGACCAGAGCCTGGATCTCCCTTCCAAGAATTTGCCATCTATTTTTTTCTCTCTACAGATCAGAAGACTAGGAGAACTTGTTTACTTGCAATAAATATATTTCCCATTGTCCCCATAAAAATAAATCCCATGAAAAAGTCTTGTGAAAAGCAACACAAATGAAAAGGAATGTATATGCAGTTTCTCCTTGGTCAGAATTAAATCAGGTGGAGAAGAAATAAGGAAGGAAACTTTCCAAGTTTACTTTATATACTTTAGAATTGTTAGAATTACTACAACAAGCACATATTATTCTTGAATTTTTTTTTAATTCCAATGATACATTCGACCGGGCCTGAGTTTTCTTATCTGTTCCCTTATCAATATCCCTTGACCTGCACAATTCAGACTTCTTTCCCATAGGGAAACATATCTGACCTGTGCTTCATTCCCTCAGGATTGTTCTAGATATTTACTAATTCATCTCACAAATTAATCAGTGCTAACTTTTCAATGCACAATTCTGCGTAAATGTGCGGCCTGCCAGGACATGATGTTAACAATTTCTTAGAAACAAAATTCCATATCCCAAAGTTTTCATACTAAGAAATTCTTTAAGACTTTTAAAATGTGTGCTTTTGTTTCAATCATAATAATAATTAGTAAAGCCTGCTGAGGAAACCCCTTATAACCAAGTAGGGCCGGATTTCAGTGTTTCTGTCAATGTGTGAATTTTTATTCACCATTACATTGCATCAAATCATAACAAAGTTACAGGGTTCAGTTTTTAAGGTGGTGTTTCTCACATTAGTTTTCAATCATAATAATAATTAGTAAAGCCTGCTGAGGAAACCCCTTATAACCAAGTAGGGCCAGATTTCAGTGTTTCTGTCAATGTGTGAATTTTTATTCACCATTACATTGCATCAAATCATAAACAAAGCTACAGGGTTCAGTTTTTAAGGTGGTGTTTCTCACATTAGTATTCATGCACTCCTGGAAGTCTGAAAATATTCTTTTGGGGTCTGTTGTTTCTCAAGTTTGAGAAACAGTATCTTAACCTGAAGACTAAATCAAATAGCAAAAGGAGGTATGGATTTATGCACTATTATAGGTAGATCTCTGTGTCCTCAGATCACACCAAGGACCTGCCCACTCCTCTATACAAGCCCAGCATGACTCTTCACAAATAGGAAGAGCAGTGCTAGTTTGTTGTATAGGAAGGTCAAGGGCTTTGAGCTCAAACAGACCTGGCTCAGGTTTGGTTTCTGGCTTCAGCACTAACTGACAGGTTACTTAACTTTCTAAACCTCAGATATAGTTAAAGATTAAGTGAAATAATAAATATAAAGTTATATTGATATGCAACTCAATACCTGGCCCACAGTAGCTGCTTAATAAAGGCTATGCCCACTTTACTCAGAGAAGAACTTAAAATTGAGATCCTCTGCCCTGAATTGTGTTTTGACCTGCATAATTCTGTGCCACCCTGGAAGAAAATCAAGAGTAAAATAACTCAGAAAGAAATGTCTTTTACTGTCTCCTTTCTTCCCCAAATATATAACTATCAATGAAGAAGAGAAATATATGTATTAGCTTTACCATTGCAATGGATTAAAGGCATTTTGAACTCATCTAGGAACAATTTAATCGATGCAGTTCCCAAACACCTGGGAAAGTTGAAATACAAAATGAAGGGAACACAAAGTCACACAATCTCATCTCCAGAGTCACTTTCAGTCTTAGCCCAACACAGCTGTTACACTGGGAATTATCCAATTGCACACAGATAGATCTCTTTCCATTCATTCGGATAATTCTGAATTCCTTTCAGAGGAAGCATAATGCCAGTGCAGAAGTATAAAGACTCAATAACGGTCATCCTAAGGAAGGATTCAACCAACCAGACCAGCTGCTCCTCAGAAACGCTGCAAAGCTTCCTTTATCGCCCATATGTTTCTTCCTGACATAGCCGAAATTTCAGATTATATTGGATATTTTTTATCCAGACATAGTATTAAAGCATTTTATATATTGTGCTATTAAAAAATGACAAACCTTGACATAAGAAGAGATATAAAAGCTTCTAGTTGTATATATATATAATATATATGAATAAAATATAGATGAATAAAATTCTCACCATTCTATTTTTTACTTGAAGCTATAAGATCAAGAGAAAGAATTAATTTGAGAAAATTCATCAGCACCTAGCTTCACATGTGACGCTGCATTGAAACAGATTAATGATGTAAGTGCTGATTTAAATGTAACAGAATTGTTACCATAGTGGACTTGAGTGCGAACCTGCCTGGATTTATATCCTGACTTTGCCTCTTCTGCATGTATGGCCTTGGATGGCTTAATCTCTCTGTACCTCAACCTCGCAGGTCAAATGGAGACAATAATACCACCTTCCTCACATGATTGTTTTCAAAGGTCAGTTGAGTCCATGTATGAAAAGTAATTAGAGCAGTACCAGGGTCATCATAAGCACTGTGTAAGTCATGGTTGACTTTACTAGTGTTACTAACCTTATCCCAGAAATGTATTCTTATATTGTTTTAGAAAATTAATTGCAATATAATTTGGTAGGCTTATAATAAGAATTAATTTGGAAGACTTTTAAAAGCATTTTCTGTAGACACCTCAACATTTCTATAACTTACAGGTTTGAGCAATAGTTATTCAAAATTCACTTTGGTTAATGAAATATTTAATATTTACTCTTGAATATGACCATTTATGACTGTTCATTTAAATGCCATGAGTGCAGGAGCCTGGCCTTTCTTATCTTTGTAACCGTGGTAGTTAGCATAGTAGGCACTCAGTTACCATGTAGGCACTCAGTCAGTATGTGCTGAATGAATGAGACCTATTTAGTAAATAGTGGATTTTTAGTAAACAGTGAATGGGTTTAGGCTTTCTTTTGTACAAATCATCTTTTCTACTGTACTCTGATAAACTGTCAATTTTCCACAAGTAAATTATGCAAAGTTTAAATTTTACAAGTACAGTATTTCTTGCATTTCAAGTTCTAATTATCTATTTTACTTAATTAAGCATTTTGTTGGCATAAATAAGATCTGTGTTGTAAGAAAAGGACCTGTTAAAACAAAACATAACTTCTTTAGCAAAAAAAAAAAAAAAGTAAAAGTCAACATTGTTAATTGGAAAGAGCACAGCAGTGATTCTCAAGTCAAAGATTCTTATTTCATGATATGAGGTTGAAGCCCAGGAGCCCACAGTCTTACGCACCCTAGATGATTCTGGATACCAAGGTGTGAGAAACACCGAAGTAATAGTAATAAAATCTAAGATGTATTGAGCCCATGCAATGGTCTAGTTACTGTTTAAATGCTCTATTTATATAACTTCACTACTTTAATCCCCCAACATACCTTTGTGCTAGAATTCAAACCCAAGCAGTCTGTCTCCAAAGCCCAGGTTCTTGCTGATGCATACTGTAAGATATTGGGATTAAATAATCGGGAAAAGCAACTAGTCTCTCTGAACTTCAGTTTCCTCACTTACAAATTCAAAATTTGTTCATATGGGTTGAGAAATAAAGAGAAACTCACCAATACATATTGAAAGTGTTCTGCACATACATATAAATATGCATATGTTGATTATTGACATTAGACTGATCAATTAAATCAGTCTGCAAGGCAATAAATACATTTTGGGTCCAGTATCAGATGAGGAATAAGCAAAGACATTACAAAGGACAGAATGAAAAAATGATAAATAGATAGAACACTGATTAGGATTAATTTAAATGATTGCTATAAAGTACCAGGGAGACATCAATTGTTTCTTAGGAAGTCGTAACTAATCACTGCCATCAGACATTTCTAAAGTATGACCTAGGCATGTGCTGATGTATCTTGAACTTCCAGTACTTTTCAAATCATGATCCTTCTCATGATTACATTATAAATCAAGTCATGCTCATATCTTTAAGGTTATATGACAACAAAAAGTTACCTGTATCATATTTGACATTTGATAGATAACCTCCCTTAACTGCTATTAACTGCTTTCTACTCTGGTACTATGATCAGATAACTAAAAAAAAGGAAATGGTGGAGAACTATTGGTGTAATCTGTATAAATTGCCAATCGTATCAGTTAACTAGGATAGAAGTACTCAAGCCTAGAACAAAGTATCTGCTATCAACGAGCCATTTATGACAATGTTTTTTACAATACCAATGTCACCATAATGTATTTTAAGATCTTATTATTGATTTGAATTTCTATTGCAGAGGATTATCTCAAGTCATGCTGGAAGTAAGGGAATAAATTATTTATTTTTAGGTTGATTTATTCTAACACATTTAAAAATTGAATCATTTATGTCTCAATATATTATTGACTTGTGATACATCTAGCTTTGTTATTCTTGAATTGTTCTTACGTGAATTTTTTAAGTGAAAGATAACACACTAAACAGAATCCAAGACTGGAGTAAATCATCCATTCATTTAACCAAAAATTGTCATATGCTGATGTTGTATCATGTAGTGTGCTAGAATTCTGGGAATTAAAAGATAAATATGAAATAGTGCATACTCTAGTCTTTTTCTCCTAATTCAGTAAGGGGAAAAATCTTGCCCCCAGACAAGATCTTTTATTAAATGTGGTTTTTTGTTGTTGTTGGGTTTTGTTGTGGGTTTGGGGGTGGTTTTTTGGGTTTTGGGTTTTTTTTTTGTTTTTTGGTGGTTTTTTTGCTTTTTGTAAGTTAAGCTTAAAAGTAATGTTGCTATTACTCTGTAGGAGAAGCTCTGTTAGAATCTTTAATCTACAAAACAGCAGTTTTAATTGAACCACTAGCAATTCCACAGTGAATCAGACTGCAAGCCTGCTGTTACGGTGCATCTTGGACTTTCAGAAAAGAGAAATTGACTCCCATAAGCAAAAAGAGAAATCTTCAGTGAGGAGGTAAACAGAAAGCTCTCAGAGCCAACACTGACTCCCATGAAGAGATAGGCATTGTTCCCTTCTCTCCCAGCTTCTCTATAGAAAATAGAGCTTAAAAGCACTCTTTTTCTTAGCATACATTTTAAATTTTACAGTGGTTTCCATTCCTGCCATATTACTGAAAGAAACAGGAAAGCTCTAACCTGGTAGGCCAAGCCAAAGACAGTTAATTGAACACTGATCTCAGTTCAATTCCAGAACTGTTCTAAATCCATTTCTGTGTGTATAAAGGGAGTATAAAGGTATTTGACCTTAAGGTAAGCTCATATTAAAAATAATTAATAAATTATTATATATACCTTTATAATGTAAATTTGAGCAGGCACAGTAAATGAGCAATAGTGATTATTTTCCCCCAAACAATTAAAAGTACATAAAGCCCTATTGTGTTGGGTAGCACTGTATTAGAGCCTTTGAAGCACACAGAAAACATGAGACATTGTCCCTGTAGTGAGAAAGTTTAGAGAAATCTAAGACAAGGGAAACATTCTGCAAACAGTAGAGTCTGTAAGAGGTGAAGCATTCTGTTCTGTAAGTTCAGAAACAGGAGAGCTGATAAGGACTGAGAATCATACTCATATAAGTGTTATCAATATCACACAGGTTTAATATTCAGAAATATTGCTTAAATACTGTTTGTTTTTACAATAAAAATGTGGGGCTAACCGGTTAGCTCAGCTGGTTAGAACGCAGCATTATATAACGCCAAGGTCATGGCTTCAGATCCCCATACCACCTAGCCAACAAAACAAAAGATGAATTGTGACAGTATCCCTAGTTTGGGTTGTTTGTTTCATTCTTTGTTTTATTATCATTAAAACTAAAAATATAATGTCTTTACTTCACTATAATATACTATAATCTGCTCTTATTCAATGAATAGGAGTGGATTGTCTGTCCTTTACAAAGGAGATCTTCCCACAAATGAAAAAAAAAAAAGGTACATGGCATTAGTCCATGTTTGATTAGTAAAACTAATACTAAATACTCTTGTTGACAATAAAATAATGTTCAATTTAAAAATTGAAATTGAATGACCACATCCCTCAAAAATTCATTTTTGTAATATGCTATATTATAAAATGGCTTTCAAATCTTCTAAACCAACCTATGAAACTCTATGTGATGGTTCTAAAATTAAAAGAATTTAAGGCATTCTGCAACAATATTACTGTTACCTTCAATGAACAGCTTATAAATATCCATACAAATAAATAATAGAAAAAGAAGGTTTTCCACTATTAGCCAATATCTCCAGGACTGGTTGGATGAAAAATGAGACATTAGTACTGAAATAAGAACAGTTAATGGGCTGTCCCTTGAAAAATTATATAGTTCTGATAAAATATATTCATATGCAGACTAGATGGTGACATGAAGATGATATTAAGAAAGTTGAATAATTAATGCTGGATTTCTCAAGCCAGAGGCAATTAGGACTTAGGACTAAAATGTCTAAAACCAAAAGTAGAAGATAGACATTTCTGGTGACATGCAGATAGATGAAAGTATTTAACAGACACCACCCTCTTTCTGAAAATGAAATCTGACCAAAAAGTAAATAAATATTTTTTGGAATAGAGAACATAAACTTTGTAGCATTACAGATAGAACCTATAAAGACCAGAAAGGCATAATAGGCATGCAAGGCAAATGAAGATGTTAATTCCAAAAAGTAAATAAATATTTTTTGGAATAGAGAACATAAACTTTGTAGCATTACAGATAGAACCGATAAAGACCAGAAAGGCATAATAGGCATGCAAGGCAAATGAAGATGTTAATTCCATGATATGATGAAATAGAGATCTACCAAAATAGTAGTATGCTTCCAATCTGGTGGAATCACAGCTATAAAAGGCCACTGAGGGTAGAATCTTACAAAGGGTTCAAGGTTTATATCAGATCTCTTGGGCTGCTGAGGAAGCTTTCAATGACGACTCAAGCCCCCACTGATTTTTATCTTCTCTGAACTCATCTGCAATATAAAAGAACTAACACCAATTGTAGCACTTATGTATGCCAAGCAAAATACATATTTAACTCATGTTCAAAGTGCTCAAAGAAAGGGTGTGTGTCCTACTGCTTCTGTTTTGTTCTTGGAACATAATCTGCCTCAGTGCTGGATCCGAAGGGCTGTTAATTAACTTGCCCTAAGACCGTGAGCAGCTCTACCTCTTTGGGCCTCAGTTTTTTCAGCTGGAAAATTATTAGAGTCAATCATATGCCAGGCTCATTAAAGCTCCAACAATCCAAATTCTGTTATCTTTTTTCTGTTGACATTGCTTAAAAGAAAAACACAAATGGCAATATTCTGATGTGTTGAAGTGAAATTTAAGCTTACCTAAGCATATTCTCTAAATGAATGTCTTTAATTTCATTGTTGCTCAGGGTGACTTTACTGATCAAAAGAAGCGGCACAAAAAAAATTGCTAAGTGAAGTCATTGTGATATTCTTAACAGTCCTAAATGTCAATTTGAAGAATAGGCCGCTTCTTCTGAAGCACTCCTATTTAAAACAGAGTGGACAGCAACATTGATGGATGATCTAGGCAGTTGGAGTCACACAAGGGGACTTTATGCTTCTGCAAGAGAGGAGGGAAATGTGGAAATTTTTTCTATGACTCTCACACAGCTATGAAATGCTGTTTGCTAATCAAAATGCAAAACTGCCTACCAAAATCTGAAAGAAAATAATCCATTCTTTCCTTCCACCTGCATTGGTAAGAACCACTGGCTGGGTGGAAACGCCTCCAAATTTCTTTATTCAGCCTCCTTTTTTGCATCCTTTTACTCTACAAACTGGTTTCTCTCTAGCTAACCTGTCAGAGAGACATCTGTTACCTTTATAGAAGCCAACACACATCGGTGTGTGTCACGCTTTAGCTATTCAGTGCCAACACTCTGGGACAAATCTTTTTGCTAAGCTTTGTCTGGAAACTCTCTTTAGTCCCATCAATCACTAGGAGTACATGTGTTGCCCACCCCTCACCTTCAGGCACCAGCAGCAGGTGATCTATGAGCTTAGTTATCATCTCCCATGCTGCTAAAATGACACGCTACCTCTATAGCTCCCTTGCCAGTTTTTAAACTACCCTGTCAAGCACAGAGAATTAATAACAAAATATGGAGCATCCCTAATATAACCTTAATGCCCTTGTGCACTATTTTTCCACTACTTTTTCACCTTTCTGTCTCAAGCCAGGGAACTAAAAGGATTAGATATAGTGCTATAAATTGAAAGACATGGCAGTCCAAGGAGGCCTTCATACAGGTTTGCAAGATATAAGAGAATTATCATGTTACTACTGACACTTTAAATTTAATGCTTTGATGTATCAGAAAAGTATTTGGAGATCCAGAGAAGATGAAAAGACCTATGTCCTGAAAACTCAAGTTAAAATAACGGCTCATTGCAAGTGGAACCATACGAAATATATACATCCATTTACTTTTTACATGGCCTGATAATTTGCTTGCTTTTCTGCCCTAAAGAACCTTGGCTGTTCCTTGCAAAACACTCTTCCTATTGGCAGTATTCTACTCTATTTATCATCACACGGAGTCTGTGTCAGCAGATCCAATGGCCTCTCTGAGTGTTGCCCTCCCACCAGGTGGGTGATAAGCTCAACTGATCCATCCCTGAAAGTGCTGAGGGAGCTTCGAACCCAGATGGCCTTCTTGCTGATCATGTCTGAGGGTGGTTTTGCTTTGGTTTTTCTTCCCACTAAGTGGGCTTATTTATTACAGGATACGTATATCAGAGGCAGTTTGGTCCAAGCCAGTAACAGCAACAAAAACGCTGAATTACAAATTATAGTGCTGCTTTAAAAACCAAAGACAGACATAAAAGTAAAGATATTTTCCACAATGGTAAAGAGAAAAAATTATGATATACCAGTACATTTATATGTATATAAATATTAACAGGTCCAAGTGTCTACTTTGTTGGTTGGTCTCAAAAAAACAACGATTGTGCATTTAATACATACTTTTCTTCTATAGAAGACATGGGAATTGCTTTTCTAATTCATTTTTTAAAGGTTAAAAATGTTAATATGTGTGTGGGACCACCATCTTCATTCTTAAGGAAGCGTGCTCCTATTTCATTTCTGAATTCTCAGTGATTGTTTCTCTTCACCAATTACTAAATGTGCCATGAAGGGCCAAGTTCTAGTCCTGTTCAGTCTTCTCAACTCCCTGGAACATGTATCTGTACAAATTCTTGTTCCTGGTAATATTAGCTACTCAGTGGTCCTTTTAACTATTCAAAAGGAATGACCAGGCTCAGTTTATGGAGAATTTATCATAATAGAGAGTACAGGAAAATAATACACCAGATAACTAAAGACACTACAGCAACATGAATTTTTTTACAGTTGAATGTCCATTTGAAGTTAACATTACTCATTTAATACCAAAGTAAATTACACTTGGGCAACGTCGTCAGTGTTCTAAAAGATTAAAACTTAATAAAAGGATTTATCTCAGGATGACTAATAGGAGGTGTAGGAGGCTGGAAACATTCTCAGGGAGCATCATGTAAGACAGTTGGTTCACATGGAACTGATCTAAAGTTGGCTGAAATGAAAATAGAAGCAGCAAGATCACTTCCCCTAAGGTAGCTGAATGCTTTTAAAATATTATTCAAAAATGCCACATGTTAAAGACATTAGAAAAAAAATCGCAAAAATGCCAAAGAGTAAAACTATACTTGGTTCTTCTCATATGAAAAGAAGAAATAAAATAATACCAAACTTGACATGACTGTTAAGTTTGTAGGATGAAAGTTAACACAAACTGTAGAATATGATGAAGTAGACATAAAGTGCAGCAAGAAATAAACCAGCTTCAAGAGCTAGAAATTCAATTACTTAAAAAATATTTTTAGTATACTGAAATATAAAAAGTAATTTGCAAGAGTGGCCATAATCGAATATGCAATTTATTTGGCCTAATTTTATAAAAGAGTTCCTGTGAGGGCCGGCCCGGTGGTGCACTCGGTAGAGTGAGGCGGCTCTTGGGAGCGCAGCGGCGCTTGGGAGCGCGGCGGCACTCCCGCTAAGGGTTCGGATCCCATATAGAGACCGGTCCACTCACTGGTTGAGCACGGTGTGAGCGCGACACCAAGGGTTGTGATCCCATTGCTGGTCGCCGTACGGGCGCGACACCATGGGTTGCGATCCCGTTACCAGTCACGAAAAAAGACAAAAGGAAAAAAAAAAAAGAGTTCCTGTGAAAGGAAAACTTTTGACATCAACAGTTCAAACAAAATCCTTACACCTTATTATTACAATTTTAGAATACTTATACCATACAAAGCATCATTCCTTCTAGATATTTCTTGTCAAGAATAAATTAGGTCCTTTTCATATGGAAAACTAACATACCTCTTAATAATAACTTTGATACATATTCAATCTCCCCAAGAAAATTTTGCAATTATCTCTAAATTGGATATGTGAATTTTTAAAATTAGGAACACATTTATAACATACCTGAAGATATTTCTTTATTTCTTCCAGTAATTATCAGTAAGAGAAAAGGCATTTAATGACTGTACATAGCATTATTTCTGGGTCTATCACTTTAGCTTTAATTTTTAATTAAAATCTTTAAACTGTTTCAGTTCAATAAATATGATTTACTGGGTTAAGACACTGCCTTTGATTGGTTTATAGTCTAGAGCAGAAGACAGGCACTACATGGATATTTAATGTTGTGCCTGGGCATGTGGTCTGGCCTATACCACTTTGCCAACCAGAGTTTGTCCAGCATGCAAAGATAGGCTGTCTATTATCTGTATTGTTTTCTCAGAAACTGAATATTGAGACTTTAAACAATATACTCAAAGTCATATAAGATTCTCAAAATTTCCTTCTATTCTCTTGTTTAAGGAAAGGTGCACACTGTTAACAGAAAAATAGGTCCTTGTGACAGCAGGCTAATAAATCTCATAATTTCATTAAAGAACAGTTTGGTTCGGTTCAGGAAGCATGTATACAGAACTGCCATATGCTGGGCACTGTGCTAACTCCTGAGATGTAAAGAAGACTCGGCCACTACTCCCTGGGGCCCTCGGTTAGACAAAGCAGTTGTGAGTTAGGCCCAGCAAGCCTTGCAGTATATCCTTAAGTCTGCCATTTCCCTTACATTTAAAGAAGTAGACAGTGAAAGGGACACTGCAGCATGGACCCTGTCCTGCCATTCTCCCATGGAGAAACCGAAAAAGAAGGGTAATGCAGGTCAGGTACTAGAATCATACTACACATGGTCCCTGCTAAGTATGTCTCCTGATCCATCAGAGATAGTCCCATGGGACCCCACAGCTTGAAAAGGGCATATAATGTCACTTTTTAAAGGATTTTGAGAGCTCCAAAATACAGGACTCTGCTACCTGTCTTAAAATGGACCTTTAAAAATTCTCCTTTTTAAATTGAAATGTATTGATTATACATATTTATGGGGTACAGAGTGAAATTTCAATACATGTATATCAAATGTGTGATGATCAAATCAGGGTAATTAGCATATTCATCATTGCAAAATTTAATCATTTCTTTGACATACAAACATTTGATCTCTCTTCTAGCCATTTAATAACATGGAGTAAATTATTGTTTATTATAGATGACTTGTCAACAGACATCCTTAATAAGACTGGGTGTTCTTGGATTTGAAAGTTTCCTCTGAGTTTTCCTTCCACAGGAATTTGGAAGTAGTGCTTTAGTGGGTAGAGCAATGTCTCTGCTCTGCCGAGGGCCTTGTAGCTCTAGCAGATGCAGGGTTACAGAGTTTGGGGGAAGGAAAATGGGGATATGAATACACAGGCAAATAATTTCACTCCTGTCCGTCAACAGGAGTGACACAATTCACACAATTTGCTGAGTGCCAAAAAAGGGTTTGTAACCAGAGTGGTGAAGCATTATGGGGAAGATGGAGAACTCTTCCCAGAGTAAGTGATCCAATCTTGAACAGCTGGTAATTAGCCAGGAGCAGTAGACACTCAAGGATGGAAGAATTGCATGAGGACAAGGAGACATAGGACTTATAATTCTGTATATCCAGGAGGCCTAAATGCAGCCCGCAGTTATGATGATGTCTACTTTAAAGGGTAATAATAGCCTCCTTGTCAGCCAATTAATTCAAAATTCCAACACCTGATTAAAAACTATTACAGTAGGTGTTTGTGGGCACTTATTGATCTTAGAAGAAGACAAAGCAAAAAGGAAACATTCAGGTTCATAAATAATACGGGTGTCTACAATGAGCTAGGCACTGCTTTCCTCTCCCAGTGGAATGAAAACCCCATGATACAGGGTTTTTGTCTTATTATTCTTGTTACCAAGACCCAAAGCTACGTTTGCTCACCACTCAATAGCCAGTAATAGGCAAGAGTTGGTGTAAGGAAAGGTAGCCTTTAATCAGGAAGCTGCAGCCTGGTGAGATGGTGGACTTACATCTCAAAGATCATCTCTGCATATCCCAGGTTTGCCAAAGGGTTTTGTAGGGGTGTGTGGTGGAAAGTTGATTCATGGTGACCAAGCCGGGATATGCAGACCTACCTGAGTGTTTTGGATAATCATCGAGTAACTTCCTGGTGGGAGCTGACCAGCGTCATACTTCATTCTCCATGGGCTCAGCTCCTGTTATTCTCAAATAAGATCAGGTTAGCAAACTAGTAAAGAATGGCCATCTGTGTTAATAATCTTTCTCTAATTATTTGTATACAATGTGAAAGCAAGACTCATTGTGTTCTGGCAATTAGCTGCAGACTATGTGGTTTGGGTTACAGGAGAGAACAAGTTTTTAAATTCAAAATTTTAATGTTACACAGCTCTATCTCCAGCACCTAGAATAGGAACAGGGATATAAATTTATGACTATAACTGTGTGTATGTGTATATATATAACTATACATATAATTATTGTTACATGGTGATATAGTAATAAATAGGGATTCAGTGATAAACAAGGCAGTTCTCTAGTATGATAGTTTTAACCTAGGATGGGAGAGGTGACTTGTAAACTTGTATAAGAAAAGAATCACACCTTAATCACATTTTTCACTTTTCTTAATATGTAAGTGAAATGTGGCATTAAATTAAATTATGAATATAGGCCACATACCACAGAGGTATTAGCAGTAATTGTGACTTTGTCAAACAAATAATTTCATATCTCATTTCAGTGCTGCAGGTATCTGAAAATACCATTTTTGCTCATCGCGATTTTTAAGTTGTTTGTTACTGACATGCCCTTAGGTTTTAGTATTTAATGCATTAATAAAGAAGCAAGTATCTTATGATATCGTAAATTTGGTTTTTAATACTTTGATATTGAATTTCGATATAACTGGTTTCTTTTGTAGTCCCATGTAATTAATTTTGTGCATTTAAAAGCATTGTTATGAGAGGGAACTACAGACTTCACCAGAATGCTAAATAGGTTCATGATACCAGAAATTACTTAGAACTTCAGTCTACAGGAAGAAAAGAAATTAATTAAGCAAATGATTACTATTCAATGACGTGACAAGTGCACTGACAGAGGGAGAGTAGGACGCTGTTACCACACGTACAACGAGTAGTCCGGGGAGGTCTTGTAAAGATTCCCAGAGAAGTCATGCCTGGACTTCCCCCCAAAACTAGTAGGAGAGTATGACACACTCTAGGAACTGAAGGAAATTTATTATGAAAGGAACTAGAGTATGAGTGCATGAGTGGAGGAGGCGGATGTTTGGAGGTAAGTGATAAAGCAGGAGAGATCACCTTAGGCGAAGTAGGAAAAGAGTCTAATGAGTTTGAACTTCATTGTAAGGATATTGGGAAGCTATTGATGAATTGTAAAAAACTGAGAGAAAAAGATCACTCTGGAGAGAACTGATTTGGGGAGGAGCACGCATTATGCCAGAGATGGTTGCAAAGGTATGGTTATAATAATTCTGGAAGATCATGTGAGACCTGCATTGTCCTTAGGAAAACATGAAAATAAAGAAAGAAAATCAATGTGGTGCTAGAACATCAAGGCTTATTATGCAGTTAAATCAACTTTATTACTATTATCGTTGTTATTACTAGCATAAACTTTATAGCTGTTGTCTAATGATTCAATCCATTTATGTTTCTTTCAGAGGCTTAATTAATTCAAAGTAAGCTAGAGGAAGTGAGGTAGGAGCTTCAGCAAATAACAAATGGTATTTTAGCAGAAAGTCCATGCAGGAAAGACAGACAGCCACAACGGCCTGCAGTGGGACCCATTTCTAATCACCATCCTAAGCTCCCAATTTGGACATAGTGATGTCTTGATAACCTATATCATTTTAAATTATATTTATATCAGCTTCTATTGTAATTTTATCATCAGTCAAATCCTCTCTTTTCTGTACTGTTTTTTCCCCCAGGATGCAATATTTTCATTGATTCCATCCAACTCATCCATTATTCTAAAATCAAATGCAGTATGTTTGGCAAGATTGTCCAACTTTTTTTGCTCTTTCTAGCATGTGTTCATTTATCTGGATATTTTCTATTGATTAAATCTTACAGCTGTTGATTTTTCTCTTCCAAACCCACTGAAACATGATAAAGTTTGATATCTATTATATAAATTGGCAGCAATGTGTGAGATTTGGAAATGTGAGCTGGCCTCGTAGAACATCTACTTTCACTGTAACTAGCCTCATGGATATCATTGCTCATTTTAGTCATACACTGCCAAAGTTTGATTGACACTGCGCCATTACTCCAGTTGCCTTCAACCAGTCCCCTTTTGTGTGAGCTGATTGCCCTCTCTGTTCTGTTAGGTACCAGGGAAGACAAGCAGAGAACAGATAGATGGTGGCAGTGACCCAGAGTATAAACACATGGGAAACCAAGAAAGTAATGTTAGGAAAGAAGAGTTATCGTCTTACTATAAAATAAAGTGACCCCTTAAGTGAATCAAGGAAAATCTATTTTCCTCTGACCATTTTAAAAATATTTGTACTAAACTTATACTGAGCAATATTTTTATAGCTACTGATATTTTTTCTTGTAAAAAGTTCATAACAATTTTTGTCACTAGCCTTTCCTTTTTTTACAATGTAAACTTTAACTTCTTATTTTGGTAAGGAGAAGAAAAAAGTCCAAAATAAATTCAGAGACTATACAGAAAGCACTGTAGTAGAAGCACTGGCACATAAGAAATACTAAAGAGTTTGTGTTTAGATGTGAAACAAGGCACAAAGCTCACTAACAGTGCAGAGTTATAGAAGAAAGGCTCAATGAATGATGTACTCTTTCTAGAAGAGAATTGTGGTCTATGCATAACTTTTCAAAAATCAAAGTATTTTCATTCTATAAATATGAATAATCAGGGAGCCTGATTATATAGTCAGCATTTGGGTCTATGATTAGACTCTGGCACTCAATTTACCACTACATAAAGTCTCAACTCTTATGTATTTTTTTGGAATACCACCTGCCATATTAAAATTTATTTCTCAGTTTCACCCCTAATCCATTCTAGTCAGTGAAGACTCCAATGTACTTCTAATATAGCTAATACTCTTTTCTCATAATCTGGCTATCACCTCTCACTTAAATCAGCTTCATCCCACAACATTTTTGAAATTGTAATGGATTCCTTTATACTTTCTTCATTTCCCTTTCACAGGACTTGTAATTAGTACCACATCACTGGCAATTAATTACATTCTAATTTCTGCTATTCACTCTTGGCTTCATCTGTTCCCAGCAAGAACATAAACTCCATGTCTCTATGCCTTCTAGGGCCTAGCATAGAGCTCAATGCATTTACTTAGTTAATTGCTGACTAAAATTTAAACAGAATTCTGCCTCTTCTATGTATTCAGCAAATGTATTCATTTATTCAGCAAATATTTATTGGACACCTGCTATGTGCCAGGAACTATTCTAGGTTCAGCAACAGAAGCAATATAAAATCAAGAACAATACACATACACACACACACACAAAACCACACATACACGAACACACAAAAAGACAAAACTTTGTATACCCATGGAGCTTACATTCAAGTAGAAGAGGTGGACAGTGAAAAAGATAAATTAGATGATAGGTTGACAAAGAAAAAAAGTAAAGCAGGCAACAGGGATATGGAGCATTAGAGGGAGGGAAGGTTGAGTCACATGAGAAGGTAACTTTGAGGAAAGACCTGAGAGAGTTAGTCCTGAGACTTGTATGGGAAAGCTTGTCAGGCAGGGGAAATATCAAATGCAGATGGCCTGAGTGAGAAAGAGCTTCCTTAGAGTGTTTGAGGAATAGTGAGAAAGCCAAAGTGGCTGGAAAGATGGAACGAAGGGGAAAGGAGTAGGAAATTATCTCAAAGACAGAATGGATGCTCTATCACATGGAACTTTGCAGGTGGTAATAAGGATTTCATTTTGACTGAAAAGAGGAGTGACATAATCTAATATTTTGAAGGATTTCCCTGGATATTGATTAAGAATGAGGTTGGGCAGAAACACAGAGGTCAATTAGGACACTGTGATGATAATCCAAGCAATAGATGGTTGGATTGGCACTGAGAATGGTGAGAAGGGGTTAAATTCCGGATATACAAGTATTTTGAAGGTAGAGCCAATAGAATTTGCTACTGTGGAGTGTGATAGAAGGGGAAGAATTGAGAATGACACTAAGCTTTTTGGCTCTAGCACCAGAAATGGAATTGTCATTACTAAGGTGAGGACAGAGGAAAGAACACTGGTGGGCAACGAGGTGGAGCTCAGGTTTTAACATATTAATTTTGAGGTGCTTATCTTAAAATCTCCAAGTGGACATATCAAGTAGGCAGTTAGATCTGTCAGTCTGGAATTTGGAGGGGAGGACAAGGATGAAGATATAAATTCGAGAGTTGTTGGTACTAAGATGGTATTTAAAACTATCTCTAGGGAATGGCAGTCCATAGAAAGGGAAGGGAGAAAAGCAGGAGATATCCAAGTACTAAACTCTGCCCTGGAACACTCTGATCTTTTGAGAGGTTAAGATGAAAAGGAATAAGCAAGGAGACTGAGAAAAGAGTAGCTAGAAGTAGAAGGAAAACTAAGAGAGTGTGGTAATTCAAATGCCAAGTATCAGATGGTTTCAAGGGAACAGTGATCAACTTGGTCAAATGCTGTTTATCATTCAAGTCAGAAGAGAACTGAGAAATGCCATTTGGATTTAACAACATGGTGGTCACTAGCAACCTTCATAAGAGTGTTGTCATTGAATGGGGTAAAAACCTAATTTGAGAGTGTCCAAGAAAGAGCAAAAGGAAAGAAATTGAAGACAGCAAGAGTAAAGGACTCTTTTAAGGAATGTTGATTTAAAGAGAAGGACAGAAATGAGACAGCAGCTATAGGGGAAATGGGATCACGATATGGAAGAAATTACAGCATGTTTATTGGCTGATGGAATGATCACTAGAAAGGAAAAAAAGATGATGATGCTGGAGACAGAGGAAAAAACTGCTAGAGATGTTCTTGAGTAGGCAACAGCAGATGGGACCTAGAGAACACTTATAGCTCTTGACCTAGGAGCACAGATCACCCAGAGTAACAGGAGAAAAAGTGGATTATTTGCACACAGTCAGATACATGGACAGATACCCTGGTAGCACTTTGTGCAAGGTCTCCTCCGAAGGCTTCAATTTTTAGCAAAAGCTAGGATCAAAGTCATCTGCTGAAATTGAAAATGTGGAAAAGTTGAGGAAAGAGAAGACAGAATTGAAAAATCATCTAGGAGAATAAGAAAGAGAATCGACTAGGAAAACAGAGTATGGTTACCACTTGCTACATGGAATTTAAAGGGAGACTAGTCGGCATGGCTTGGGTTTTTCTCCAGCCACACTCAGCTGTAAGGATGCAGGTTCAGTGTGTTGAAGAATTAAATTTAATCTGGGTTGGAATTTTGCCAAATGAATATGATACACTGGAGAGAGGCAAAGGGGTGAGGGTATATGAAAGCATGATTATGATTTCCCATAAATTTTAAGCTGGGTTAGGAAGCAAGAAAACACATAAGGAAAAAATTAGTAGGACCAATGGATTGATGGTTCTAGCAGGGTCAAAGGACTGATGGGAGTGTGGCGCTGGAGGGAATTAGTTGTAGGGACAGGAAATGGGGCTCAAAGGGTGAGTGACTGCAGGAGGGATTATGGAGGGGTTATGGTTTTTGCCAGAGTCAACGTCTAAACATGGGAGGGAGTAGCTACAGTGTGAAAGGGTTGAGTCAAGAGCCCTGGAAAAGAGAAAGTTAGAAAACTGAGATAGCCTGTGTGAATATTGGGACCACTATTTACTAACTGTAACTTTTGGCAAGTTACTTGTACTTTCTGAGCCTCAGCTTCTTTTTAATTAGAATGAGGAACATAATACCTAGCACAAAATGTGGCTGTGAAGATTGCTAGTGATGACATGATGAGGTACATAGTCTTTGAAATACTGAGTCTGGATATTTCAAATTATCTCATATTTAATTAGGGAACAAGCATTGTTTCTAAACAAGAGTATATAGAAATTAACATAAACTGAATATTAAGAATTAATCCTTTCAACATATTTAAGTTTGAACATGGCTAACTAATTAAAATAATTAATGCATCCTGAATGAATAATAAGTCAAATATTTATTCCTAAATCTCATTCTTCATTTATTTCCATAGCAAGCAAACTGTTCAATCTCCTTTTAATTTTGTACCACACAAGTTTCCTCTAAGGCACTAATTATTTCTGTTACATGAAAATTTCTTTTTTTTTTTTTTTTTTTTTTTTTTTTTTTTCC
>NW_007732567.1:6162-20202 GCF_000696425.1 Galeopterus variegatus | reverse complement strand
AAAAAAAAAAAAAAGCTTAAAAATGCATACTAAAATACAGATGAATAAATGAGCAATTTGCTTCCATGAGTGAGCTTCTAAATTTAGTCTGGAATCATTAGACATCTATTAAAATATAGGGTAGGCACTTCTTAGTAGATAGATATTGTACAGGAAGTCAATCCAAAACCTGAATAATTTAACATCAAATATTAATTAACTAACTATGGCATGGCATAGACAATAACAAAAAGCTAATTTTCCCAGTAATTTACTCACAATAGAAATGTTTAATCCTAATAAAATGTAGTTATTTAATCAAGAAAAAGGCAAGAATATGTATCTTGAAGAATGAAATTAGGAATAAAATAAGGATTTGGAAAAACACAAAATCTGGGCCGGCCCCGTGGTGCACTGGAGAGTGCACCGCTTGGGAGCGTGGCGGCGCTCCCGCCGAGGGTTCGGATCCCATGTGGAGACCAGTTCCCGCTCACTGGCTGAGCGCGGTGCGGGCACAACACCGAGGGTTGCGATCCCGTTGCCGGTCAGTAAAAAAGACAAAAAGGAAAAAAAGAAAAAAGAAAAACACAAAATCTTATTTCTTAAAACCAAGGGAGAAAAGAGTAAGAAACTTTATTTAAATACATCCACCTGCTGAAATACTTACATATCTACTATCAAAAATGATGAATAGAATTTTGGAATGTGTCAGTAATACAGAAAAAATAGATTACAATAGTGAATGTTAAGTCTCAATAAACTCCAGGACAGCAAATGTTAAAATAAACTTGCAGGAAAATGGGATTATAGGTATTTCAGTTTTACTTCAATAAAAATTATAGAATGGAGAGAATAAACATTTTAACAGGGAAACTTAGAAAGAACTATATTTATCTGTAATAATTATTACTTTTTGAATGAAATACAAAATAAACTTTAAAGAAAAAATGCAGAGATCTCTAACTTTAGAGCATAAATGAGTTCCATTAAAGTTAGAGACACTATCAATTTTTTATTTCCACTATATTATTCTTTATGGGGAGAAAATTCTTTCCATTGGAACCTTTGAGTTATAAATAATAATAATCGCTGCTATTTGTTACCATTTATTGTCTACACCATGCAAGCATTACACTCATTGTGGTGAGGCCAAAGTAGGGGGAAAACCATAAGGAAGCTGATTTTGACTCAAAATAAGAAAGGTCCGATTTAATGATAAGTGTTGCAATGAAAATGGAATTAAGTTCCTTGGTAGATATTGTGCTTCTAATTACTGGAGGTGTTCAAGCAAAGATTTTTATGATATCTGACTAAAATACTCTAAAATACTAAGAGGGTGATACCTAGAGATGAGTCACAAAGGAAAAGACATGCAGAGTAGCAATATCATAAGGCAAGGTTGAAGAAAAGGCCAGCATCTGGGATGCCAATTAGAGCAGCACAAGGCAGGCAATTATCTCAGATGCAAGTAAGGGGATGAGTTAACAAAGGCCCAGATGGGCAGGCAGCCTGCCTGGGTCCAGATGGGCAGACGCATCCACATCAAGGAGATTCATCAGTTTGGTCAATGACCCCAGACTTACACACCCAGGACATTTGAGTTCCAGAGGCTGGCAGTGGGAACATTGAATACAAGAACAGAAATTAGCCAAAGGGAGGGCAGGGTTCAAAACCAAAAGCAGAGCCAGAATGATGGTGCTGGCAAGATGTTGAGACAGACCTTCTATGCATTCCTATTGAAGAGCTGAGTCCGTATCTCTTAGGTTTAGAACCATCTGAGATACCTAGGTACTTAACAAAATGAAGACGAGTAGGCATTCCTTTCCTTCATAACAAATAAAATCCAAGCACTAGGTTAACCTCTTCAGTGACCCCAGCTGTCAAGATATAGAAAGTAGCAACTAATTGAATTCTGGGCACAAAATGAGGAAATTAGTTTGAGATACAACCAAGCCTATCAAAAAGGTAATTCCTAACTATTAATATTTCTCAATCTATTACAATAGAAAAGATATTGTCTCTTCTACTTAATTTAGTGACTCTGCTGAGAAGTTTTCTGGATATTGCTTACTAATTCAATCAGAAATTCTTAAAAATAGAAATATTGCATATTTAATGTTTACTAAGATTGGTTTTCTTTACAAGGTTACTGAGTACAACATTTCTTACTAAAATATATCCTACAAGTTAATTACAAAGTTTATGTCATTTTAATTTGCTTTTATTTGCAGCATTTTTAATTTGCTTCTTTCAAAGAAGATTATTAACTAATAGCTATATTTAATTTATTTTAGGTTTATAGCACATTAAGAACATACATATAACATATTATGTAAATTATATACACTCTACACACATGCACACACAAACATAATAAAATCTTATAGTGGTAGTATTTACTACAGAATTTAATTAAGTATATTTTACATTTGTCTCTGACCTTACATTACCATGACTAACATTTGAAATTTTTAGTCAAGAGCTTTCAACTAAAAAGAAAAGTCATCTACCAGGTCACAGGAAAAATAGATTTGTCTACTTGTATTTTAATATGCTAACATCTGTATGTTTAAATGCATATTTAGCATAATACATTGCTTGTATAAAAATAATATTTTATATTTTTAATGGAACTTTTTCGTGGGACATTTTTATTTTTCATTTCTTAGACTTTTTATATGCAGCATCTCTCTTAAAGATTACCAAATTCTTGCAAGAGGCAAGGGAGGTTTTATTAGTTTCAAATTACAGAGAAGACTAAGGCTCTGAAACTTTAGGTTATTTACCACTGTGAAGTCTAGATGTTGTTCTGGCTGAAGATACATGGGTCTATCTGTATAAATAAATACATCGTTAACGTACATATATGTAGATGCATACATAAAATATTTTACATATATTAGAGTCTTATGGGTGATATTAAGCTTCATAAAGTAAAACAAAAGTTATTTATTATATCTGTTAATGTGAAAATTAAATTACACTGAAAAGTTAATTATTTGTTTTAACTTCATTAAGGCACAATTGAAGTAATTGAATCAATAGTCTCTTGTCAACATTTTAGATCAATGTTCATGAACAGCTAACTAAATTGAAATGCTATTTTCATCATAATTCTACTTTTAATTAGTTAAGCAACATACATTGTGTATCTTTCATATAAAGAACACTTTGTGAGCTCTTAATGAGCTTTACTTGGGGCTTCAAAAATGTAGAAAATGTGGCCGTAGTCTCAAAGTGAGCTTACAACACGACTGGTAAATTGGATAGATCAGTGATTCTAATTGGTACTATACCAAAAGAAGTAAGGGGCCGTGGATATTAATATCACGAAGTTTACAAATGAGAATAGCTCTCATATGCTTGACCTTTCTTAGATTTGAAAAAGCCAAAAGGTAAATTTGAAGAGAGCAAAGTGAGGAATTTCAGCCTAGAAAATTAACAAACCTGTTCATTTGCTACATATGATTGAAACTCTATTATAGAATGCATTCTCACCTGCCTATGCTTGATGTTACATTTATTTAAGGTGTAGATCGGTAAGCTAGTGGCTCACACTTATATCACACACATTGGAAATGTTAACTAAACATCCTAATTAATAGATTCACATGATATGAACTCTCATAATAATTTCACTTAGTTTTTGAAGAGTATAAACCTGATTGTTACTGGCATATTATGATTTAATGCTGTATTTGCTTTTTCCTAATAAACATAATTTTATGAACATCAAGTGTTCTTGCTTCTGTTTACATAAAACACACACACACACACACAATCATTATCAAGAAATGATGTTTCCAATTTAAAAGAAGGAAAGCAGAATTCCCTTCTTAACAGATTCATTAAACTGTGAATTGTATTGAAGGAGAGATAAAATGAATTCTGGTTAAGTTGTGTACTCTTGCACAGAAAAATGACTGTAGTCAGTAGACGTAAGGAGAACTTGATAAGGATCATGAAAGATATCAAGAAGGTAAATAACTTATAGCTAACAATAGTTGGTTGGAATGAATAAACTACAATTTATTTATAAATAAATTGTATATGGATGATTGCACGATTTTTAAATTTTTTTTTCTCACAATGCCTAATAAAATAATTTTATTTCTTCATTTTGAATAAAGAGAACCTTAAGAACATTTTTTTCTGAACTAGTCTTTATAAAAAATGATAGGTTATTAGTACATTAAGATGAAAATTAATTACATCATTATTGTAAATGCTTGACTTGTCATAAATCAACAATCACCATCCTTGCTTTTGTGGCATTCAGGGATGTTTCCAGCTGTGACAGCACAATTTTAAAATTCTGAGTAGCTGTTGGTAAACTAATGGGCTTAATCATTTTTTTAACTACTCTCCTTATCCTTTTTGAATGGTTGAAAAGTATGCTTTACTTAGAAATGATTTCTAAATGAAAACCACTAGGGAAATGTATTAAATGCAAAGATCATTGCAAAGGTATTTTCAATTAAATGACCAGAACACAGCAGTTTGCCTTTTTCCAAGGAGATCATAAAAATGACTGCTGGGAAAAAAAAAAAAAAAAAAAACAGCTTGATACATGTGAATATATAATAGAAAAATATACTTAGAGACTCTCTGTATCCTCATAAGCTAAAGCACCTGATATGAAAGACTCTACCCTCTTAGACACATAATTTTATAATTTGAAAAAAAATTTACAATGGATTGAGAGTTTGGTTGCTAATAATTTTTTTAAAATCAATATACCATGTAGTTGCTTTTCATGTTGGATTTACCAATTCCTCCTTTATTGGTTATTTTAAGCTGGCCTTTTCTCACTTCATTTCTGTAATGCTGATCTTGTAATGATATTTATTTAGGAATGAGTAAGCTAACAGGAAATCAGAGTAGTGGTCTATAAACAGTCTGTGTTAATTAATTAATGTGACTCATCAGTGAAAAGATTGATCAGGGATTAGAAAATAGAGAGAAGACATCACCCATGATCTAGTAAGAAAACCCACTCATTAGTGTCTCCTGGGTAAAAGGGAAAACATGAACAATTAAGTCTCTGAAACAGCCTCCAAATCAATCAAAATCTTCAAGATGCCCAAGTAAAGTTCAAGTAAAGAGGAAGAAATAACAAAAGCAAAGGAAAATAGCTACAAAAAGAAAAACCCGGGCCGGTTCGGTGGCGCACTGCTGTAGTGCGCCGCTTGGGAAGCGCGGTGGCGCTCCCGCCGAGCGTTCGGATCCCACATACAGACCGGCCGCTCACTGGCTGAGCGAGGGGTGGGGGCAACACCGAGGGGTGCGATCCCATGGCCGGTCCCGGTCCGGTACGGGCGCGACACTGAGGGTTGCGATCCGTTGCTGGTCACGGAAAAAAAAAGAAAAAAGAAAAACCCATATCAGAAGCCACATTTTAGAATAACTGAAGCAAAAAGCAATAGCCAAAGTCAAAGCACTGTCATAAAATAAATGAACTAAAGTAAAGCAATACAACATAAAAGCCAAAACAAAAAATTCTGGAATGTTAAAGGTCAGTATATGTGATCAGCTGCACTTTCCTCTGGCACTGGACTTTCTTGGCCACAGTAATTGCTAGTAGCTTAGGAGGTTATCCCATCCATAGACATTTGCATTTTAATAAGGATTTGTGAAATATTAAAAGCCTTCTAGACACAGTGCATATTCCATTATTAAATGACAGAATGTCAGACTCTGTCGAGGTTATGTTGTGGCAGATAGCCTTCCATAGCAACCCATAAATGGGCCTAACTAGAAGCCAAGAGCCTGACCCAAGAGTTCCATTTAATCAAGAAATTTAGGGGAAAACTGACATTATCTAAGAAGCAAAGGTGAGAAGTGAAAGATTAAAGAGACCTTAAGACAGCACAGAACCAAAGCAATTTGTAACTGCAGAAGAAAGATTCAAAGCTAGACTGATTTTTAATCCAATAAAAGTAATCTGTATTTCTTTTATCCTTGCTCTCTTTAGACCAATAATTGTAGGCTTCAATTCTTTTTAAGTTAAAATATTTAAGCTTTCAATTAAATAAGGTGAACTGAATTTTTTTTCTTTACCACCATTTCCTGAAATAACTACTAAAATAACAGTTAAAAAGATAAATAAATGGTGGAGGTGTGGTCAGCTGAAAAGCAGAGACATTTCAAGTATTTGACTTTAGCAGAGCAGAGGAAGTCAATGCAGGGAAGTAGACCAAAGGAGGAGGGACAATTAGAATCACAGAACCCACCAGAAAGGTTGTAGGAATGGAGGCACCCGTGTCCTTGAAAGAAAGACTACCTCTGGACCTAGACACAGGTATATTGATTGAGTCTATTAGAAAAAAAAAATTCTGGGCTGGCCCGTGGCTCACTTGGGAGAGTGTGGTGCTGATAACACCAAGACCACAGGTTCGGATCCTATATAGGGATGGCCGGTTAGCTCACTGGCTGAGCTTGGTGCTGACAACACCAAGCCAAGGGTTAAGATCCCCTTACCGGTCATCTTTAAAAAGAAAAAAGAAAAAAATTCCAACACCGCATTCCCTTCCTAAGTCAGGTAACTGGCATTTGCCCATCTCCTATTTCATAGAAATCTGCATGTTTACTTTCTAAAGAGAATAAAGCAAAGATATAGTAGATTTGGGGACATGAAGCAGAGTTTAGGGAAGATGTGCCATGAAGAAAACAGGCTGTGAAATGAGAATCTACATTTAAATGGTACCCCTTCCAGTGAGATTTTTAGTGCCTTACTTGTAAATAATTAGCACACACTCCATGAGAAATTAGAGAAAAGTCCCTAGCTGGAAAATTTTTCTACCAAACAAAGCAAAACAGAGAATATAATTTTGGAGTGAAAAGAATTGAAGCCAAAGAAAATGTTGAAACTTTTATTCAGAGTGATAAGAGATGATCCTATATATGCATAAAATAAGAACAGGAGGCTATAAAAAAAGGATATTCATAGAAAAACAAAAAAAATTGCTCTTGAAAATTACAAAGAACATAAGAAATAAAAAGAAATATAAAGAATTGAAGCATAGCACTGATAAAATCTCTTAGAAGTTGCAACTAAAAACAAAGAAGGAAAATATAGGAGTGAAAAACTTAAGAAAAATTGAGAATTAGTCCATGGCACAAAATATCCAAGCAATAGGAATTCTTAAAACAGAGTAAAGAAAACTAAAAATTATATAAATTCTGAGGATATCAATTTTTAATCTGATCCACAGATGGCTCAGCCCAGTGAATGGGGGGAAAAGTCCTATTGATGTCATTAATTTAGGAACACTGGGAATAAAGAGCAAATCCTAATTTCTTCTAGAGAGGGTAGAAAAAAGATATAGTACAAATAATTGGGAATCAGAATTGGGAACACAATAACACTGTGTATTTAACTAACTCAATTATAACAATTAAAAAAAATAACAATTTTATCAGAAGAGTGAGATTGGAGGAAGGTAAGCAGGCGTGTTTTGAACAGGAACAAGATAGCTCAATCCTCATTTTTCATGGCAAGAAATGAATAGATTAATATTTAACTCTGAAAAATAGTCAAGAAGCAGAAGTATAAGTATGGTATTTAGAACTTCCATATTCAAAAATTTATAATCAAGTCAAAACCATCAGTAACTTGTAACAGTTTCAAGTGCTTACCTCTGAGGAATAAAAATTGAGATTAGGAAGGAAAGATCTTTTTCTTTCTATGTCTTGTTAAACTAGTTGTCTTGTTAAACTGGACACATGTACAACTTTGATTTATTTTAATTAGTGGTATGTTTTGCTATCAATTTCTACTTACTTGATTTTTATAGAATTCAGTGAGAGCTGTATATAACCAATTTTAGTATCGGTTTCCAGTTCTGAAAAGATGTTTGCTTGTTTTTTTGTTCTGTTGTGTCACAAATTATTGAGTCTAAATCTGTTCATTATTAATCAGAGATTTTGGACAGTCATAAAGTAGTATTCCCCACTCTGATCACTGTTGTTCACATTTTTCTGTATTCTTTGATTACTTTCTTCATGTTTTGAGTATTTCTCACACTTATCTTCTGTTTAGCTTCAAATAATCTCTACTGCCTGCTCCTTTTACTGTTTTCAATGTTAATTTTATTTGATCTGTTTGAACTTTTATATCCTCTTTTTTGATCCTGTCTTGTTCTATTTAACAGAAAATAGCTATTTCTAAAATCTATTTATTTGCAGTCTATTCAATCTAATTAAGGAGAGAGATCCTCCTCTTTTTGTGTGTATGTTAAAAATCATTTCCGTGGATCTAATATCATTGTTCTCTACTTTTTCATCCATGAGTTTGATTTGTTGATCTTTGTTGTAGGTTTCAATTAATTTTGAAGGGCTACTTTAAAACACACTCCCACAGTCCTGGTTGAATAGAAAATTCTGCCCATGTCTAGGACCAGAGGGGGAAAATCAAAGATAAAGAAGAAAGAGGGGCAACTTTTGATTCTGGTTTTTTTTCCCTTGAGGCCTAGGTACTTATAGTCCTTTTCCTCTGGATACAAGGTTGAAAGGCACACGGGGAGAAAATGCAAGCAGAGACTCATTTCCACTGGAAAAAGTTATGATACTCAACCCCTTCGGGATTTGTAACAATCCTTATCCTTTTCCATTATTGTTGCTTGATCTAAAATATTTTCATTATGATAAAGAAATTGAGGAACAGCAAGGTCTTTGAGCATATCTTTAAATTCACTACTTTTTCCTAGAAGTTATAAAACCAGATAGCTGGCAGATAAACAGACAAACAATTTTTTAAAAGTCGATAGGGATTTTTGATCAAAAAGATATGTAAAACTATCTTGTCCCTAAATATGAGTAAATGCCAGTGTCTAGCCTGTCTCACAAGTAGCAAAATGCAGATTCAATCAATAAATCCTCTGAAATTTAAAAGAACTACTAATTCATGAGTCTGTTAACTAATAAAAATAAAACATTAACAAGTGGAGAGCAAAAAAGTCTGCAGCTACATTTATCACATAACAGCACATGTAGAATTTAATGACTCCCAAGGAAAAACAAATGGCTTCACAAATGTATGGAATAAATGCACATATTTAAAATTTTTCATTCATTAATCAAGTAAAAGAGAAGCTAAGTCAGTTAGACATCATTTCTAATAATGTTTAATGTGATTGCAAGATTTAAAGATAAGGTTTGTTATCTGTTACAAGAGACAACAACTCACTGATTTCCACTTTTTCTCAACCTTTTCCTCTGATCTGTCACTGTCGACCTGTAAGGACGATGCTTTCATTTTGTTCTGCCTTACAGCTCTTATCTGTCCAGCATGGAGTTTTGCTTGGGATCTCCATGTTAGAACATCTTGGTTTTTTTTTTTTTTTAACCCAAACAAATAACATCCATATTTCTTTTCTTCTACCTGCAATAATGGAAGTAATTATAACCATGACCATTATAGGATGGGGAGAGGTTCCTAAAAGAATATAGCTACATGATAAATGTAAAGCACTCCATGATCGTCACTAATACATTTCTAAAAAATTAAACATAAAAGAAATTCAAGAAAAACACTTTTGTTCTGCATAAAAGAGCATATTCTGTTTGTTACTATACTGTGGGCTGATGATTAACAGTAAAACAGCCTTGTCGTGGGTGGCAGATGCAGTCACTTGGTTTTAGCTGTGGAAGACAGCTTGCCAATTCTTACCCTCTCTCTTTCCTCTGAGAGGAAGGAGAAGAATGGGAAAAATATGAGGGCACTTCAAAAAGTTTGTGGAAGGAATAGAATGAAAAGATAATACAAATTTGTTCATGAACTTTTTAAAGTACCCTCATAGATCTTGGCCTGCGAGCTGGGGTCACGGCTTCTCTCACTAGCCATCTTGCTACTATTGGGCATGACCTATAGGACTCTAGGCAATGACATTTGCCGTGCAAGTCATTTTAGTGAACCTGCCATAGTGAAAGTCCACCCCATTAAGGCCGAGAGGCACCAGTCCCAAAGGGGGCTAAAAAAAGGTGAACACCTCTGTCAATATCAGCGTACTCGAGCAGCTTCTTGAGTACAGGAGACTGTGGGGAGAAGGGAAAGAGATTCCCTGAAGATCTCTTCCAAAATGTACTTGACCCCACCTTCTTCCTGAAGCATAGTTGAACCTCTGAAAAAAGAGGATATATAAAATTTCATGCTCCCCTCACCCTAGACCCTTTCAGAATTCCACCTGATACCAGACAGGGAAAGTAGACTTTTTTGCATAAGCCACAATAAGGAAAAAATGAAAATGTTTGTTGGCTGCCTTCTCCAGAATTATTTTATGAGAAAATGCAATATCTGTCACTGTGTTTAAGCATTTTTTAAAATTATTATTGATTACTGCTTACTTTCTTTTATGGCTACCATTTGTGAAGCTATCTAGCATGCACTGTGATACTGATTGCAATGCTACAATTTATAGCAAATTATATGCAAGATGAGATCTTGCAGATTTGGGAAGGAGAGGAAGAGGGCTGAGTTATTTGGGGATGATGAGTTGCACTTTTACTAGAGTGCAATACCCCTTTCCCTCGATTATAAAATTAACCATGTAGAATTCTTTAGATGGCTAGAGAAGAAAGGAAGCAGCCATGATAGTGACTGGGTGAGAGGGCTGCAGAGAACGTGGCAGCAGTACGGGGAGAGTCGAGGCTGAGCGAAGTGTATTAAAAATGCATTGTGACTTTCAGATTTCCTTCACCAATCTTAGACTATAAAAGAAATAGAAATGAAAATTCTTACTGCAACCTGTCTGGAAGGCAGAGGCAGAGAGAAACGTCTAATGCATCTCTTAAGTTCCTTTTTCTCTCTCACCCCATCTCCCACATTATTTTGATGTGCCAAGTCCCAAATGTCATATCCTCAGAGACAGCCTCTGGTGGCAGCAGCTTCCAAGTCCCAGCCTGGCAGTGAACAAAGGGCTGATTGGAATTGCTCAGTCTGGGGAGGATTTTCTTAATATCCACCTGTGAATATGAGAGTGACATTATCTGTATGCCTTATTGTTTTTAAAAAAATGAGATTCAGGATGGCTGGTTAGCTCAGTTAGTTAGAATGCAGTCTTGGAATATCAAGGTCAGTGGTTCAGATCCCCATACCAGCCAGCTGCCAAAAAAAAAAATAATGGGGCTGCCTGATATAATATAGACACTCAAATTTGAATTTTGAATAAACAATGAATAATTGGGGGGGGGAGTGTTACAAATATTACAAGGGACATACTAAAAAATTATTTGCTATTTGCCTGAAATTGAAATTTAACTGAGCATCATGCATTTGGACTTGCTATATTCAGCAAACTTAGAGCACATGGACTTGCTATATGCGGAAAACTTAGAGCACATGACAAAGCAGATAAATGACATTCAGAGTTTGACTCGCGTTCCCTGTTAGGTGCTTCCTCTGGGCTACAGAGGAAGCATTCACAGAGACCCGCATCCCTGTGTGACCCATTCGCTCTCTTCTGTCCCTACCACTTTAGCTTCAGCCCCCCCACCCCTTCCCATGCTTTTCAAGAAGAAAACATTGGGCTGTGATTTCAGAGTACAACGCCCCATTACTGCACCCAAAGGGGGAAACCTGGAAGGCTGGGAGAGAGCTGAGCAGGAGAAAGAAAACAGCCAAAGCAAATCTTCATTGCCTGCTCAGTATTTCGCCAAGGATCAGCTCGGTTTAGTTAGGATTTATTCATTTATTCCCAGACACTTCTGGGTTCCTACAAGGAGCTGATGTTTGTCTGTTTTCTCTGCGTTATTGCTCACTTGCTGATGGGATCCCCTCGCAGTTTCTACCTGTGTTTCTCTGCCCTTTCTCATGCAGCATACTGGAATTCCTTCAGACTTATGTCTTAAGCATTTATGGATAAACCAGGCTTTGTGGATGTGTTGTGAATAACCTCAAAAGAAGAATTATGTCAGTTTGCCTGAGTGGGACCTTTAGAAACTCTTTTCCAGTCATCTCATTCTCCAGATTAAAACACTCCAGACCCAGACAAGTTCTGATATGTCCTTTCCACTAGCTGGTGCCATCTTCTAACTATGTGGGGACTTTAGAGTCAGTCACACCTTGCTTTGAATCCCATCTCTGTCACATACTACCACTATTGTCTTTTTAGGAACTTGATACACCTTTTATGAACCTATTTCCTCATCTTTGAATAGTAATAATAGTGACCTAATTGAGTTTTGGAGTAAATTAAATAAGACTATGAATATCGAATGACTAATACAGAGTAGAAACCTCATGTTCCTTTCTTTCCCCTCCTCCCTTGTAGGGCTGTATCACAACTAGATAATGTCATAATCCAAATTAGACTCTGGGCTTCTGATTTCTACTCCTCTCTCTAAATCATTCTCCTCATAAATGGAGATAATTTCATAGATTTGGGGCAGGAAGATTAGGGAAAAGCCTTGGTTCTTACCTAAAAGATGGTTACAAAGAAATTAGGAATGACTAGATGGTCTCTTCTTCTAGGCTAGGAGATAAACACCAGAGTTAGCCTGAAAAGTGAGACCTGCCCTTTTATAAAGGTAGAGGGGAAAGGGGAAGTAGAGAAAAATCATAAAACTACATCTGGTCTATTCATATTCAGATAATGGATTAATTGAAGATCCTCAATAAGGAAAATGTTATCCGTTACATAATTTGTTTCATATTTAGCAATGCTGTGCAGAGCTTGAAATATTTTCAGGAATCTAACAGTTGTAATAAAATTCATGTTGTTGATACTGAGTCATTAAAGCACCAAAAATGGTTCTGCAAAGTAAAGAAAATTTTTAGGAGCTAAAGACAGAAATATCCCTGCCTTATGCTTTATAAATGACTCTAAGCGGATAAGCAATCAATATTTTTCCCCTGAGAGAAAATGGTATTGGAACACTATTACGTTACTTAGCTCCAATTCTAACTAGGATTTAGGAGAGCCTGGAACCCTTATGGACAATAAGTGCACAGGCTCTGGGGTCAGGGAATAAGCCTTTGAATTTGGGCTCTACCGCTTCCTAGCTATGCAACATTTGGACGCTTGATCTAGGCCTGTCTAACCCCCCATTTCCCTGTGCGTGCAAACTAGGATTCTAGTAGTGTCCAGTTCATAGGACACTGTGAACAATCCTTCTGTCCTCAGAAAGTGCTGAGTGCTTAATATGTGCCCGGTCCTGTGCTCAAAGTGCTGGGGACACATGAACAGCAGAAGAGAGACAATTACAGACCATAAACAGCATGAAAGAAATAAATAAGAGGATGTGAGAGGGAGAAACTGGCTGGGGAGGTAGGGTGTGGGCTGCTTTCACAGGTGAAAAGCTTTTCTTTCAGGTGATGTTTTAGCTGAGATCTGAAGTATAAGAGAGAATCAGTCCTGCAAAAAACAATGACTATAGCAACAACCACAACAAAAGGTGAAACCCTTCCAGAGGATGAAGCCGCAAGTGCACATTGGCTGAGCGAGGGAGGAGGGGCGTGAGCTGAGGTTAGTGAGAGAAGCAGGGCCGTTCAGCCCATGATGACAAGTTTGGGTTTCATTTTAAGTGAGCCAGTGAAGATTTTTAAATAGGGGAAGACCTGATTTGATGTACAGTTTTGAAAAATCACTATGGTTGCTGTACAGAAAATGGACATTGGTGTCTGGTACATAGCATCAAATAAATAGTAGTAATTAATATGTTATAATTTATTTAACAATACCTCTGCTTTCTTGATATTGTTGTTGATATTGCTATTGTGACACAGCCAGAGTACAGATGACAGTTTCATATGTCTGATCACCATGTGCAGAAGTTAAAATGGCCTAACTACCACTGAGGTGGATAAATTCTTTTGCAACAAATGCTACTTTCTGTATAGCCTTGAACAAGTTAACCTCTCTGAACTTCAGTCCCTTGATTTGCAAACTGATAATAATGGTAAGCCATTTGTAGGATTTAAATGAGGAAAACATATAAAATGCCTAGTAGAATGACAAATAATGAGCAAATAATAAATGCTACCCATTATTACCACTTTAAGTGTATACAGAAAGGGAAAAACATAATTGGATACATTTTTCAGCTTTGGACTCTTAAGAACAT
>NW_007732567.1:2581-5353 GCF_000696425.1 Galeopterus variegatus | reverse complement strand
TTCTGGAAATACATTGATCTATTTGGGGCACAAATTTGCTGTTCTCCAAAGCAAATCCTTTACTTGGTTTGGAAAAAGGGACCCAGAAATAGTATCAGCTGCAACAAGGAGTGTTGCTATTAAGATTCTTTCATCAAGCAGAAAGGTAGATGGGACTGTTTCCCTTCCTAGAGCCCTGCTGTTCTTCCTTCTCTTCATCTATCCTCTCACCTGACTCCTGACCCCCCTCCCGTGTCAGGTCCTCTACAGTTCTGAGAGCTCTCTGGGTCCTTTCTGCTGCCTAGTCCATCTGCTGTTGATGCTGCTCCAGCAGCTGTTACTGCTGAAAGCTGACTATGAAACTTTTAGGTACACTGCCAGGTATGTTTAAGAGATGGAATAGAAAAAAAAAATAGTGTGGCTGAGTCCTGAGAGGATTTCTTCTTTCTTACTCCTAAAATATATTAGCAGAGGTTGGAAATAATTTCTGCTATATCTAAATTCTCAAATATTTTAGGAAGTCAGATAGCATCAAGGACAGTGTAATTTTAAGGTCTTATCCTCTTATGAAATATCTCAATCACTTTCAAGTTGGTTTAGTCTAATAGTGTGTCAAAATATTTATCCATTTATCCAAGTAGTAAGGCTATGCATTTCCAGGAATGGATTCATTAAGGTAAACTCCTCCTCACTGCCCAATCTTGCCCCCTGCTCCCTATGTCACACATGCCATGATTTTAACCCCAACTCACACTCTGGGTGGGTGTGAGATAGCAAGAGGCAGCAAGAGGCAGCATAATACAATAGAAAATACATGGGCTTTGGAATTCCTATGCCTGGGATTCCTGCTCACTCATCCCAGGTCTATGACATTAGGTCAGGTACTCACTTCCCTGAGCATTGGTTTCCTCATCAGGAAAATAATACCTGTCCTGTAAGGTTGTTTTTATTTATAAAGAGTACATATCTGATGTCTGAAAGAGTCTTACACATTGTAATGGACTACTTCCACCAGAGTATAGTGGTTAAAAGCTCAGGCTCTGGAATCCAACTGCCTGGATCAGAATCCCAGCTCCTCCACTTACCAGCTTTTTTGTATTAGGCAACCTACTTATCCTCTTGAAGCTGCAATTTCATCTGTATTAGGGTAATGTGAATAATATCTATGTCATTAGTTTGCTACAGAGATTAGATGAAATATTGGTTAATCATCATTTTCCTCATACTTACACTATACGATAGTAGTAAATTATCACAAAAGCAACATTCTAATTACAGAATAACCTGGGAGGGAAACTAAGAGTTTTTGAGCATCTACTATGTCCCATGATTGTTCTAGGCACAAATCATAGAGCAGTGACAAAAATTTTTGTTCTCCTGGTGTTCATTTATCTGCATTCATATAGCACTGATTAAATCCTTTTATGTTGTATAATTATAAATTTGAACACTAGTTCAGTGTTATATCCAAAGTAAAGTAAAAGTAATCATTTTTCAAATATTTTGGGTTTTTTAATTCAAATTTTACAACTATGAGCAAGTCATGTCAGGTACCATAGGTATATCATCCATTTCAAAACCTGGCCATGTAAATAGGATATTTTAAATCTCAAAATAATGCTTGTAAATAATAGAATAAATCTCATTTTTTAAATAATTACCAATACTTTCTGCAAATTCAGTGGACACTTACAAAACTTACATTCTGAATATATTGGAGAAAAAATGATCAGTAACATATTTATGTAGTATTTCTTACATATCTATGGCTTCTATTTCTAATAGTCAAGACCAGTGTAAGCAAAGCACAGAGTAAGTACTCAATAAACATTTGTTGACTGAGTGGTGAATTCACATATCAGACATTACAAACTGTGAATTTTTTTTCTAGGAAGTTTTTATGTTTGTTTATTTTATTTTTTTAGTTATAAAATACGCAAAGCTAAACAAATCCATAAGTAAAATTCTAGTTCTTAAGGAAAATTTGTGCTCCCTACAAAAAGAGCTCCACACACCCCTTTCAATACATACTGCCTACAAGTAACTACTTGAGAAAAAACTAATCTTCTTCAAAAATGAATAATCAAGAGGATATGGTAGGGAGGGAAATGGAAAGGAATAGGGAAAAACAACCAAAGAATAAGCATCAACAAATTGAATCCAATGAAAATTATGGCAATCATTTTAATTTAATGATACAAGCACCTATACAAAGCAAGAACACAAAGCAGAGACAGAAATGCTATAGAACAGAGTTCAGGAAAGCAGTGTAAAAAGAAAATAAAACAGAAATAAAGATGAAATTAGAAGGACAAGAGAGAACCAATATTGCTAAAAATACAGTATGGATTTTTAAAAAATAAGCAAAATACGTTTTTTAAAAATTAGATAGCAAATTTAGGTATAGAAGAAGGCTCAGGAGATCTCTGAAATGAATAATTAGAGTCCCAAGGGTTGATTAGGAAAAGGTGATGTTTGGTTTGAAGCCTAATGAGTTAAAACTGCCTGTGCCACCGTCAGATGGAAATGTCCTGTAGAAAGGTGGAAGTGCGGGTCTGTTACTTGGGAGAGATGAACGCAACTTCACAGTTACATTTTTTTCACATTCAGAGAGTGACCTGGGTAACCTGCTGCATGGCAACAACCTGCTTGCCTGGCTGGTGATAATTTCATCCATTAAAAACACTAACAGCTAAAGAGCTAATCCCCACCCCATCTTTCTTGTTTGCTATGTTATTTTTCTCCAAATATTCAACTAATATTTTATTACAATTAATAACAGTGACAGAGATA
>NW_007732567.1:0-1730 GCF_000696425.1 Galeopterus variegatus | reverse complement strand
GGCCGGAGGGCAAACAGCAGGACAGAAAAGGCAGGCACAGAAGGGCTTGAGCTGATAGCCAGCATAGGTAACCTTTACTCCGTGATGCTGACATTCATTTAATACAGGCCTCTGAAAATTGCTACAAGTTTGATATGTGATTTTAGAAGTCATATGTTTTAAACCTAAACTCTTCCCCTGTTTTTAATTTAATTTCTTATGATTGTATAACAAAGTCAAGCTATATGTGTTAGGCTAAATTTTATGACCATGCATTTTAGACAAGGAAATCAGGACAATGGAAGAAATATTTCCCTTCATCTTCCCAAGGTCCATGGATTAAGGACATAAAAAGCAGCCATTTGAGTTTGGAAACTGTCAGTTGATTTCAGTATATAAGTTGCCCCTTGATGCGTGATGAAGCATTTTAGGATTTCAGGAAGAACTAGAGCAACAAAGGGTAGGAAATTGGGAATGGCTCTTTCTTTTACTTATTTATGTGCACCTTCTGGTTGACAGACATAGAGGAAGGAATTTGAGAACCTGTGATTTGAAGCCAGACTATCTGATTTGGGATCCTGTATCTCCCTCTTACTATTTATGTGACCTTGTGCAGTTAACATCTCTGTACCTCAGTTTCCTCATCTGTTAAAATAAGAATGATCATGGACCTATTTGGGTGACAATTAATGCCCTTAAATCACTCCTAGCCATGCTTAGCACATAGCATGCACTCAATTAATTTTAAGTTCTATTAATTGTGTCTTTATAAGCAATCAGAAATCATATTTCATTACTAAAAAATACTGTATTATGTGTCATTGATGGTGCCTCACAAATTCAGTTAAGGAATAATTATATTTCATTTTCACATTCATATTTCAAATATAACATTTGTGGGAGGCTCTCTCCTTTCTGAGGGGGGTGTGTGTATAGGCGTGGGGGGGNTATATAAAATGCCTAGTAGAATGACAAATAATGAGCAAATAATAAATGCTACCCATTATTACCACTTTAACTGTATACAGAAAGGGAAAAACATAATTGGATACATTTTTCAGCTTTGGACTCTTAAGAACATGAAACATACACAGAAATAAATGCATAGCAATTAGTGTGAACATCTATTGTCTTATATTCCTGCACAGTTCTTCCTCTTGTTCCTTCTGCTATGGGGAATCTCTACCAATGAGTTCTTGGAGAATCCTTACCAAGGAAGGGGTAGATCATGTTTGCCGTTAACCACAGAGGTGAACACATGAACCAGAGTTGGGCAAACTACCACACCCTCTTCCCAGCCACAGTGATTGGTTCACAAATGGGCATGTGGCCCAAGCTTTGCCAATCAGATTCCATCCAGAGACTTTTCTGCCACAGCAGTAAGAAAAGACTATCATTCCATGAGAGTGGGAGGGTACATTAGTTGAGTCTAGGGCCATCACCAGTCCTTTTTGCTTATTGAGAGATAAAGACAGAGTCCTAATGACTGTGTTTAAAGACCCAAACCAAACAATACCTAAAGCCAGCCTTTCCACTGGACTTTTCCAGCTATGTGAATCCATAAATTCACCTTTTTGCTTAAACCAGTTTGATGAATCAATGATCCCTGTCTAAGAGACCACTGCAATTTAAGATCTGTTCTGGAAATACATTGATCTATTTGGGGCACAAATTTGCTGTTCTCCAAAGCAAATCCTTTACTTGGTTTGGAAAAAGGGACCCAGAAATAGTATCAGCTGCAACAAGGAGTG
>NW_007732566.1:121583-131113 GCF_000696425.1 Galeopterus variegatus | reverse complement strand
AATTTTAAAGAGACTTGAAGAACTGTGTAACTGAAGAATAGAAAGAGAGGGTAGGAACGGACACAATGGGATCTGCTGTACTCATTGGTTTCCCAGCCAACTAGAATCACACCTAATAACACTGGTAGAAGATATCAGACAGATGTCTCGGCTGAGAGTATAAGGAAACCATGCAAAACTTGCAGCCAACCTCAGGGACCTTCAGGCACGTAGTGTAGAGCAAGAGTGTTTAGGCAGTAGTTATGCTCAAACCACAGATTTTTAATGAGTGCACAGATTTTAGCTAAATGTATTAACTCATGTTGAAATTCCAGAGATGGTAAAAATACTCTAGAATTGGTAAAATGTTTAATAAAAATTTTCTAGGTATGAAGTCATCTCTACCACGATGTGTAACCTCCAAGCCAAGAAATAAAATTACCACAACAAAACAAAACAAAACAACTCTGTCCACTTAGAGTTCTCTTCTCTCTCAGAAATCTATTTGAGATAAGAAGTTATTGTACTTAATCATCAGCAGAAGATAAGACATAGAACCATTGTTCAAAACGTTTTTCTATTTTAGGACATTCTCCAAGAACAGGAACCTCTTCTCACACAGATAACAAAAAGATAAGAAAATCTATGTAGAGGGTGGGACTTTCAAGCAGCCTGACTTGTAACCTTGACCATACTCTGAGGGTGGGATCTAATGTACTGGGTCCTTCAGGGAATGAAGGCTAAGTCAACCTTGACACTGACTGAGCCAGACCCTCCACCTTGTTCTCAGTCAGAGAACAGTTTCCATCTGTTTCAAGGGGGGGTTGTCAGATCGAAGCTGCCTCTGAGACCACCTGCTAGAAAAGATGGAAACATTATTATCTGGGCTTGTCAAGGTCATCTTGCATGGCTTTCTTGCATCGTCACACTTTGATACTAGTGGTAAGTAGGGATGATAGCACTGGGAAGGAAGTGAAGGAGGGAATGAGAGAGAGAGCCTAACAAATAAATGCAAACGAAACTAGAGTCAGATCTAAGCAACAGAGGGCAAGAGTGGGGCAGGGGTCACGGGGCACTTACAGNCAGCTAACAGATCCTTGGCCAAATCTGCTTTCCTCAATCTATTCTCTTAACAATGGAGCAACGTTGCTTCACAGTATTTTATTTGATCCCACCAATGAGTTTTGAGGTAGTTCCCACGATCACCCCTACTTTTTAGATGAAGAAATTAAGGCTCAGAGAAGATAAGCAACTTGCTTTAAGTTATGCAGAGGTGAGTAGAAGAGCCAAGACTTCACCTCTGGCTGTGACCCCTATCTCTAAGTGCTTCTCCTCACGCTGGGCCCTCCTGCAGAAACAGGGAGACACTGCCCTGTAGCTACTGGATCTGGATGGTAAGAGGGGCTACAACATCATGCATACGAGAACAGACCCTGGAGCCAGGTCGCCTGGGTTCAAATTCAGGCTCTGTCATTCATTAGCTGTAGGACCTTTGGCAAGTTGCTTAACCCATTGATGACTCAGTTTCCTCCTCTGTAAAGGGGATAACAACAGCAACTGCCTCATTGGGTTGCCATGAGGATTAATTATGCCACGCAGGAAAAGTGCCTTGCCCAGCACAAAGGAAATGCTTGGCACCGTCTTCTATTCTTACTGTAGAATTTAGCACGTTGACCTGAGAGAAGGTGTGGACTGGACCTGAATCTGCGTTTCCTTAGCGTCTAGTCTGGGGCCTGCTCAGAGTGGGTGCGCTACACCATGATCACACTAGGACCTTATGTATAGATGGGACGTGGCAGTCTCTCTGGGGCATTTCATCGTCACTCTAAACTCACTGAAAATGACCTGGAGCTGACATGGACAGCCACCACCTCAGGCACGCTCTCTACCCTCGGGTGCTGAAGTAGCCTTAGCCTTTCCCTGCACCTTCTCATCTAATCTCCACAGCCATCTGTGACTGGGGCCCACGGGGAGACCTATTTTCCAGAAGATGACGCTGAGGCTGAGGGAAGCCGTGGGACGGTCGCACACCCTGAAAGAGGTGAAGCCAGGTTGGTGCCAAGTCTGTGTGATTCCCAGAGGCACACAACTCCGGGGGGCGCTGCTCACCTCAGAGCCATGTGAAAGGTGCCTGGAGACCCTGCAACGCCACAGAAGCGAGGGCACTGAGGGGCGGCAGGTTTCCCTCTGCACAGCAGGAAATCATTTAAAACCATTTTAGCCGAACTTAACATATACAGCATAGGATTTATTCAGCCAGTATAATGATTTAACAGGGGAAAAGCATAGGTCAAGTTGCTTTGAGAAATACGCTCTGAAGAGGGCCAGCACAGCTTAGCATTTTATTATCACTAGAAGTGAGGAGAATTGATAGAGAGAAGACAGTCCCGCCCCATCATTACATCAGTTTTTATATTGGTTGTACGTGGCATATAGTTTTGGGATTGTTACTAGGATACATCCTACATCTAGGGATCTAGATTAAGAGTTACAAAAAGCATCCTAGGTTATTCTATGAGTTTCTTTGGCCATCTGTTTCTAAGAAAAAATGGTCTTATGATTAGATTTTCCAGAATATGTGGATGTTACTGCTGACTTAGATCTCCCAAGGCAGTGCAATTTTAATACATGGTCAAAGCAGATTAAAAAAAATTATCATATTGATGAACACTTAGGTTGATTTTACATCTTGGCTATTGTAAAAAGTGTTGTAATAAACATGGGAGTAGAGATAACTCTTTAACGCCTCATCCTAGGATTACTTCCTAGAACTACACATTAGTGGGTCTTTTCCTTAGCGTCTAGTCTGGGGCCTGCTCAGAGTGGGTGCGCTACACCATGATCACACTAGGACCTTATGTATAGATGGGACGTGGCAGTCTCTCTGGGGCATTTCATCGTCACTCTAAACTCACTGAAAATGACCTGGAGCTGACATGGACAGCCACCACCTCAGGCACGCTCTCTACCCTCGGGTGCTGAAGTAGCCTTAGCCTTTCCCTGCACCTTCTCATCTAATCTCCACAGCCATCTGTGACTGGGGCCCACGGGGAGACCTATTTTCCAGAAGATGACGCTGAGGCTGAGGGAAGCCGTGGGACGGTCGCACACCCTGAAAGAGGTGAAGCCAGGTTGGTGCCAAGTCTGTGTGATTCCCAGAGGCACACAACTCCGGGGGGCGCTGCTCACCTCAGAGCCATGTGAAAGGTGCCTGGAGACCCTGCAACGCCACAGAAGCGAGGGCACTGAGGGGCGGCAGGTTTCCCTCTGCACAGCAGGAAATCATTTAAAACCATTTTAGCCGAACTTCAGCGGTTTTGAAGGAAATGAAATCACAAACCTCTCTGGCTCCATCAACAGACGTCAATGAACTCAATTCCGAAACATTTACTGAAGCACCAGTCATGTGCCTGGCCGGCCACTATGGGGGATTAGGAACAAATGGATAAGACGCTGTCCCTGTGGACATCCTCTCTCTCTCACATGTGTGCATGCCCACAGGTAATTCCTTACAAGGGTGGCGGCGGGAAATGCAAGGAGGTGCGTGGGGCAGCACCAGAGCCCACCTGCAGCCTGCAGCCTGCAGCCACGAGTCATCCTTGACGACTCAGGACACCGCCCTGCTCTCCCACAGGAACGCCAGGGTGCACAGGCCTCCCTCCACCAGTGGTTCTGAAACTTCTTGGTCTCAGGATCCCCTTATACTTTAAAAAATTATCGAGGACCCCAAAGATAAATGTCCTATGTAGGTCATATTTGTCAACATTTGCTGTATTAACAATTAAAACTGGGAAATTCTTAAAAGAACAAGAACACACAGACACTTATCCCTCTAGCCTTCAGAGCTATCACGTCATCAAATCGCCCCTGAAAACTCCACTGTCCACCCCTGGAGGATGAGAGTGAAAAAGGCATTTGACGACTTAGTACTACATAGAGGTAGTTTTGAGCTTATGGACCCCCTGAGAGCATCCTGGGGAACCCACAGGAATCCCCCATCCCCAACCACACCTTGAAAACTATTGCCCTGTAGTAAATGACCCCAGATTGCTAAGCTGTTTGGGATTCTTAAGTCTGTTTTGTTTCTTTTCTTTCTTTTTACTTCCGTCCCCCTCCCTCCTTTTTGAAAAATTTTTCTATTTTTTTTTTAGTGCCTTTTTCGGCTTATTTGTTATCCCTCTCCCCCTTTTTGTTTTCTTTCTTTCTTTTTGTCTCTCTCTCTTTTTGCTTGAGGCTCTAATGATTTCTTCTTGTTACTATCAGTAAGTGCCTATGTGTGGCAGCATTCTACCTTCTAAATGCTACACTGCCTCTAATGTAGTGTTTGTTACAGTTTTTTCTAAAGTAAGAACAAATAGGTCCTGAGTGAGTTCTCTGCATTTAAAAATATGAGTTTTACTACCCAATCTTTGTAATACTTTTTTTGGTTGTTTCCTTCCTGATCTTTGATGGGATTCTTCACATGGGACCTTGACTTCTAAGTGTGTTTCTTTTAACTGAGATGTAACCACCAAAGTTCAAATGGACCAAAGGAAGGGACTGAGGGAGTCTGGGAGAAGCAGATGGAGAGTGAGGGGCTGACAGTCCTGGTGGTGGCCATGCAGCCTGGAAGGAACTGGCACGCAGCGGGGACAGAGGGGCCGGGAGCCATGGGGCAAAGCTTAGCTTGCAGTTTCCCTAGAGCTGAGCAGTTATCACACACGGTCTCATTTAATCCTCCAATGCCCCATAGAAAAGGAAATAGTGGCTCAGAGAAGTGAAGTTACTCAGCCAGTAAGCAATAAAGCCAGGCCTTGAACACCGGCCTGTCTGGCTTCAAAGCTTGAATGCCTGTGCCTGAATTGTCCATCAGAAGATTTCAGCTCAGCTCAGTGCAGTGGAGGTGGGAGGCCAGGCTGGTGGGGAGGAGGTGGGCAGGTGTGGATGCTGGGCTTCCTCTCAAAGCCTTCCCGCTCCTGACCTGGGGATCTCTTCACCTGTGGGAGGGAAGCTCTTACCTCAGAGCTGAAATTCCTGCTTGATGGCCCTCTTCCACTGGGCCACTTGAACTTCAAAGCCCTAACCTAAGATCTTATAGAAGAAAAACAAGCCACTCAAAGTAAATACCTGACTTAACAGCGGGATCTCATCCCAGAGAGAACCTTATATATATCATGGATACAGGAAACCTCTTCGCCAGTGCTTGGCTCTTCCAGAACAATACAGAGCTCACCATGAGAGAAGCTAGCTTGCAAGCACAGTGAACACGGAAGTGGCTTCAATGACAGCTTTGTCTTTAATGCTAGAGAATTCAAACTGCAGGGATTTAAACCATCAGAGAATTTAATTTAGAGAGAAGTCATATGGGTATAATGCATATGACAAATGATTCTGCCAGGACTCATATATACCACCAGAAAAGCAGCCTCAAATTTTAGTAAGAAAAGACTGTCCCAGGGGGTTTGTTGGAAATGCATTCTGGGATTCCCTATCCAGAGAGTCTGATTTTGGAAGGCCTGTGCTGTGATCCAGGAATCTGCATTTTAACCAGTACTCCAGGTGATTCTGATGCAGGCAGTCCAAGTTTCAACCTCTGCAAAATAATCCACCAGAAAAAAACATACTACAGGGGACATCTATGGACATAAAGAATATGGGAAGACCTCTCATATTCCTTAAAAACGGTCACTAGACATCCCCATCTGAAAAAACTGAGAAGTGAGACAGGAATAAGAGCCTCCACAGAAGATTATAAATAGCTGGAGCATGGAGTCTTGCTTACAATAGCACAGTGGTTGGGGATCTGGGGTCAGATCCATGTGTATTGGGGTTCTTCTACTGCCACTTCTGAACTGGGCAATGCTGGGCACATTAGAGAACTCTGAGCCCTGGATTTGTCATATGTAAAATGAGAATAATAGGATCCCAACCTCACAGGCTGGGAGGACTAGGTAAGGTCATGCCTGGGAAGCACTTAGCATGCCCTGTGTCTGGAGCAAACACTCACTAAGCGATAGTTATAGTGCTGTTGTCATTGCTGCTATTTCTTAGTACTTCCCAGATCTATGAGGACTCCTAAGTATTGATCAGATAGAATTTAGAGACATATTTACTATAGTCATTGTAACAAGCTCCATGAGGACAGGGGCTGTATCTCAATCAGTACATGGTAGATGCCCAATGAACATTTATTCAATGAACACAGTATTTTGATGACTTAGTCTAACCCTATTGATGGAGTTCGGATGTATTGTCCCCTCCAAAACTCATGTGGAAATTTGATCCCCAATGTGGCAGTGTTGGAAACTGATTGAGTCATGGGGGCGGATTCCTCATGAACAAATTAATGCTCTCCCTGGGGTAGGGGGGATTAACGAGTGAGTTCTTGCTCTATTAGTTCCCACGAGAGCTCGTTGCTTAAAAAGACCCTGGCACCTTCTCTCTCGCTCTTGCTTCTCTCTCTTGCTTCCTCTCTCTTGCTTTCTGTCGCCATGCGATCTGCTTGTACCCACCGGCTGCCTGCCACTTTCCGCCATGATTTGAAGCAGCCTGAGGCCCGTGCCAGATGCAGCTGTCCCAGAATCGTAAGCCAAATAAACCTCTTTCCTTTATAAATTACCCAGTTTCAGGTATTCTGTTATAGCAACACAAAACGGACTAAAACACCTATCATTTTAAAGATGTGGAAAGTGAGGGTCAAAGAGGTTATTTGAGTTACCTATGTTCATACAACCACTTGAAAAAAAAGTATCTCGTGTTAAATTCATGCAGAGTTTACACAAAGCTTGATGTTTAAGACAGGCTGTGGACAATTGGGGCCCCCTCCCAGCTCTGTCATTTTCCAGCTGTGGGCCCCTGGGGAAATTTCTTAACTTTCCTAAGCTTCCAACTTATCTGCAAACAGTGGAGGTAATAACAGTGGCTGCTTCACAAGGTCATGGTGAAGATGGGATGAGGTGATGTGTACAGTATTCAGTGCACTTGACAGCTGCTCTCCATTCATGTGTGATCTTCCGGTGGAGTTTCAGGTGCAGTGGTAGGCACAAGGACAGGGGTTTGGGCACAAGAGGAATCATGGGACTAGGCAGGCCTCACCACGTGGACTATTCATGGCTCTGGCCCTGACAGTGAGCTCAGCATGGTTGTGGCAGAAGAAGGCAGCAGAGCCCTTCCCTCAGGGTGCTCACATCCCAAGGACCACCTCCATGCCAGGAGAGGAGACAACATCTTCTAGTTCGGGGGCAGTAATGCAGCCAAAGAATCCTGTCTCTACTGTCCCGTAATACCTTCGTATAGCATACATTATACGAAGCCCCCCCCCCCCCAATCTTTGCTCTTGGTCCAGGTCATCTTGTTTTCTGAGGGCAGAGTGGGGCATCAGCACAGGACTATCTTTATGTCTAAAGGTTTTTTAGAACCACGAATATGTTTCATTGATCTTATTTGGTTTAGCTGAGTCTTAGGGAGTTACAGTGAAACAAAACAAAACAAGAGGAAGAAATGGACTCATCATTGTTTATAAGTCTTCAATCTTTTAAGTGGGACAGACAGGCACAGAAACCCAAGATGGGGAGTAATTATTCTCTGGGTTGCAAAAAAGTTTCTCAAATAAAATTAGAAACCTATTTAAAAATATGTCTAAGATTAGACTAAGTGCTTATTGTTGCTGATGAGTACCCAGCTAAGACTAAGGTCAATTTTTTTTCTGCTTCTCCACCCTCCCTACCTAACTGAAATCAAAATAAGATATTATATAGCAGAAATTAAGCCATGGGCAAAAAGCACTGTCACTTGCCCCCAGGATGTTATCCCTGGCCCATACACTTGATGCAACCCGCTTGAAACCTTCAAGGCATTTATCACAGCCAGTGAGGATACTAGTGCACAGAAGCCTGTATTTATTTAGAGATCTCAAAGGTAATGGATCTAATTTCCATGGCAAAGGAGAAGAGAATAATTAAACTTCAGCAAACCACAGGAATAATAAACCCCGTATTGGCTCCTACCAGGTTGAGTCCAGCGCTGGGCACTTTGATGCCTGATCTCATGCCTGTGCAATATGGAGTTTATAAGAATGCTTGAAAACAGCTTTCAAGTTACCATTTCATTAAATGCAAAGCAGTAGGAGGAAATGCAATTTCTTTTTCCCCACCTCATCATTTGACAAGCTTTTTCAAATGTAGACATCACAAGATAACTCATCCTTCTTTGTTTTCAAAGTCAGAGAAAATACAATGAGCATGGTTTAGAAATGGAAAATAAGAATTGTCAAAATGTGGTTTTATGAAGGGCCTACAATTTTTCTTTTGGTTTACTCAAATTTCCTCTCTTCTTTCCAAAGAGTGAAATAACCCAATTTCCATCTCATACAACAGGCTCCTGTTCTGGAGAAAGAGTCAGTGTATTACTTAAAAAATTTTTGATCATGGTTTTAGAGAAAGCTTTCTGTACACTGTGTTTTTTTTTTTTTTTTTTTTTTTTTTTTTTTTTTTTTTTTTTTGTCTTTTTCGTGACCGGTAAGGGGATCGCAACCGTTGGCTTGGTGTCGTCTGCACTGCGCTCAGCCAGTGAGCTCACCGGCCAGTCCTATATAGAATCAGAGCCCGCGGCGTGAGCGTCACTGCACTCCCAGCGCGCACTCTCCCAAGTGCGCCACGGGGCCGGCCCTGTACACTGTGTTTTAATAAGCCCACACATTAATGGGGTATGTCCCATTATAACATTAGGGAGCTAAGTTGCCCTGCAAAAGAAAGCAATGTGCTTATCAGATGTGAGCTCAATGTTTGGATGGGGGGAGGAAAAGAAAGAGGAGCCTTTCCTTGTGACGTTCAAATCCTGTAGGATCTTCCAGAGAGACCTCCCTCCAGGCGGCCCTCATGCTCTGTTCCTCAGCCTCTTGGCCCAGGGACTTTGCATAAACTATTACCTCGGCCTGTCACAACTCTCCTCCCCTGCCCACCAGTAATGCCTTCTTCAGCTCTCAACTCAGTGTCCTCCTCAAGGATACCTGTTCCCCAATGTTCACTGCAGCACTCTTTACCATAGCTAAGAGTTGGAACCAGCCCAAATGTCCATCATCAGATGAGTGGATACGGAAAATGTGGTATATCTACACAATGGAATACTACTCTGCTATAAAAAAGAATGAAATACTGCCATTTGCAATGACATGGATGGACCTAGAGAGAGTTATATTAAGTGACACAAGCCAGGCACAGAAAGAGAAATATCATGTTTTCACTTATTTATGGGAGCTAAAAATAAATAAATACACAAATAAACTTGGGGGGAGAGAAGAAGACACAACAATTACAATTCCTTGAAGTTGATACAACAAGCAAATAGATATAAGGTTGTTTGGAGGCAGGGTGGAGAGGGAGGAGGGGGGAAGGTTTTGGTAATGGGCCACAATAATCAACCACATTGTATATTGACAAAATAAAATAAAATAAATGCATCTGTAATAAAAACTACACTTTTGGAGAGTGGAAATATTTTTTAATTACAGGGAAATAATAATGGAATGTCCTTTAAGAAAATATGTAGCACTTACAGATTAAATCTCATAACTA
>NW_007732566.1:104546-120920 GCF_000696425.1 Galeopterus variegatus | reverse complement strand
ATTGTATATTGACAAAATAAAATTTGGAAGAAAAAAAAAAAAAAGGATACCAGAGGACATGCCTCTTGACCACACCCACTCCCCCTATTTTATGCTATCACCAAGTATCTCTCCTTGTGACACTTCACATAGTAAGATTTTACATTTACTTATGAATTTTTTGATTAGTGTCAGTTTTCCTGACTTGAGCCTGAGCTCCATGGGGGCAGGAACACTGCCAGCTTTTGCTAGTGCCCGACGCAGATGAAGTGCTGAAGTATTTGCAGAATTAATGAACTCTTGGAGCACACTTTTTTTTTTCTTAAGAGCTGATAAACTCTAACAGCTAATGTGATTTTAAAGCCATGTCTGTCCTTATGGAGGCTCAGCATAGTAAAAAGATGCTTGAAAAAAAAAAACACCAAAAAAAAAAGGAAACAAATAGCCCTGGGTACAAAAGGAAGTAGAAGCCCAATTTCTCACATGGCTAAGCTCCCAAATACTCTATTTTGTTGAACTTATATCCCACATGTGAGTACAGCTGCCAATTGATTTAGTGATGTACATTTTGTAGTTGATAGAGATTTATTCTAACTGGGAAATAATGACAACTAACAGTGAGTAACCCAAACTGCCTGAATTCAAGTTCTGTTCCCCATTTCCTAGCTGTGTAACCCTGGGACACTGACATGCACCCATGCCTCCTGCACATCACTGGTGACATGTGAGCATATCCATGGGCCTTGATATGTATGGATGTGCTTAGAACAGTGTCTGGCACATAGTAAGTACTCAATAAATGCTAGCTATTGATTTACTCCTCCATTACTACTGTAAGCCATACCCTGTTTTAAGAGATTTACATGTATTATTTGCATAAGTTATTCTTATTCTTACGACATGGTGGGTTAGCCTCATTTTGCATGTGTGGGAACTGAGGATTGCAGAATGGGAAGAATACCGGAGGAGCTAATTGTAACGCCTCCCCCAGTCTCTCAGGACACTGCTTCCATCAGCATCTAACTCGGAGTTAACTCCACAGAGAGACCACTAGCTCTGCAGGTGAGGCCGGTAGAATTGTCCCTTCATGTCATGGTTTCAGAAATCTCTTTTTCCCCTGCCCACAGTCTCTTCCAAGTTGCTGCAAATCTGCCCAGCTGGGGCCATGGGGACGTCTCGTTTCCTTCCTCTGAATTTACAAGCACTTCTCTCTGAATCCAAGTGCAGGCCAAACAGTGGGCAGAACTTCGGAGAGGACAGCACTGGTTGGATTCACATTGTCTATCACCAAAACAAACACTTCCTGTTGTCCCAGCGTGTATAAGGAGGGCCATAGTGTTTGTGGGCTGGAAAAGAATGACAAAGGGGCCACAAAGCAAACCCAGCTGCAAAGTCCATGCCTCTGTGCTGAGTGATTTCCAGGAATTAAATATAGCCCCAGTCTAAGGGAGGGCCAGGGGTAGTGAGGTCACCTTGGAAGGCTTTTGTGGGTGTTAATTACAGCTATTGCAGGAAACTGAATATCCTTTTATGCTGAAGAGAATAGCACAAGTTTGACTCCACAAGATAGAAACACAGAAACATTCATGAAGAAGGGAGTTGGTAAAGAACAGTAGGGAGAATTTGGGACTTGGTCTCAGAGGACTTGGTTTGGATTCCAACTCCTCCCACTTACTAGGGTGTAATTTTGGGTAAGTTATTTAACTCCTCTGAACTTCATTTTCCTGTCCTGTAAGGAGTTTAGAAAACCCATGTATAGGTTTGTGTGAAGTGGAAATGGGGAATGGCTGTGAAAGGGTTTGTAAACCGTAGGGATTATTAGCAGGGATGGTAGACTAGCACAGTTCTCTGATCTACTGTTATTTCAGGAAGACAGGGAGTCAAGAGGTCACAGAGGTCATAGGTCAATGGGAAAGCAGGTCATGGGTCGTTTCTGGGTGACTCTGTCCCAGGAGTCAGGCCAGGGTGACAGTCCCAGGGAATCCTGCATCTTCGCTGGCCTTCCTAGCAGCAGCTCTGCCAGGCTCCTCCATCCAGCAGGAGGGCCCTCTCTTCAGGCACCTTCTCAGCTCTAGGCCGCCAGGGAAGCCATAGCTTCCTTTCACAGGAGTGGGTGGGGGCAAGCCGCTGACTTCCCAGGAAATAATTTTTGGCTGTGAGACTGGGCTCTCCCAGAATTGTCCCTTTGTCTGTGGATTCCTCCCCATTTAACTTACAAAGGAAATGGTTCCAGGAGGAAGTGGAAAACTGTGACACTTGCTCAACCCCCACACACAATGGCAGCTGTTTCCGTTTCCGGGAGTCTGCACCATCCCCTTCTCCAAAGTCTTGGGGAAACAGCAGCAGGCCCAGGGAGTGATCTGGGATGCCCAATGATGAAAGCAGGCAGTATTTTCAAGCTCTTAAGTGATATTCCAGATGTTGTGCTAAGCATTTTGCATGTATTACCTCATTTAGTCCTTATAATGATCCTGCCAGGCAAGTTCTGTTCTTATCCGCTGTTTTACACATGAACCAAGTTAGGCTCAGAGAGGCACAGTCATTTGTCTAAAGACACATAGCTAGCAGACTAGGATTCAAACCTGGATCTGACTCTAGAGCCTAAGCTTTCAATCAACACATAATACTTTCTGGCCTTCATCTAACAGGGGTCTCTGACCACCAAAGTTTGCTAGAACCAACAGTGAGCACCTCATAATCATTCCCCACCGGTGTTTATTCACCTGCACGGGCGTCCCACCCGAGGCCTAGATGGGGCTGGGACCTTCTGCTTCTGAGAAGTCTGAGTTTGAAGACCCATCTCACCAACCTCCCTCAGCACACATCAAAGCCTCTGACTAGAGGTATCTGGATTATGCAGACAATAATAAAAATACCCAAGAATGACAGCCAACATTTATTGACCACTTCCTATATGCTGGGTACTGTGCCTAACACTTTTATTTCTTTCTTTAAATAGGCCTCAGGTGGACAAAAATTGGATTAATCCTAATCCTTGCTTCATGAGATACTCTCATCATTGGCCTATGCGTGCTCCAGTTTTATTTAGTTATTTTACCATGTAATCAGTTATTTCTGATAATGTAGTAAGCACCCACAAACCTACTATTCAAAGCAAAAGCCAGGATGGTGACAACATCTTACCTCTAACTATATGATCCTGCCCCTCTGCCCCTCCTGCCAACCCGTCATCCTGGACTGTGTGTTCATCATGCCCTTTCTTTCCCTTGTATATAGTTTTATTGCAACTAGATGTACTCCTAAAAAATATTTTTAAAAATTTTTAGTTATTTTTACATTTATTAAAAGGGTATAATGCTATAGGTAATATTTTGTGACTTTTTTCTATAATATTATGCTGCTTAAATTTATCCACATGATTGCCTGTTACTGTGTTAATTCATTTTGACTGTTGTGTGCTGTTTCACTGTGGAATATTCTCCATGCCTAACACTCTGTGCCTATTACCTCATTTAATCTTAGCAGCAACCCTATATGGTAGGAATTCTTCTTATCCCACTTTTAGTGGTAGGAAACTGAAGGCTAGAGAGGGTAAGGAACTTGCTAAGGCCACGGGTTCCAGGGTTGGAAACTTTCTAGTCTCCTATAGGACACTGTGTTTCAGTGTGTGGAGAAAACACAGGCACTGGAGCCAGAATCCCAGGGCTCAAGCCCTGGCCTCACACCTACTGGCTATGTGGCCTTGGGAAGTCCCTCCATGTCTCTGAGCCTCAATTTCCTCATCATTGAAGTGAGGTGACCATAACCGCCCTGCCTACCTCACAGGCCTGCTGTGAAGCTGAAGTCTGATGATGCTGGTGACAAGTGAGAGCACTCTGCAAACTGACACTTTGTAAATTGGTGAATTTTGATTACTAGTAGATGTGCCATCCTCCCACCCCCCACCCCCAATCAAAAAACAGAACCCACGTAGAATTTAGGAGATTAGATTGAACAGCACCCCATTCAGAAAGGTGAAGGATTAGGTGGACAATCAGCTCACAGAAAACCTCGGTGTGATAAAGGAACCAGAAAATCATCAGCAGATGCCTTAGTCTGCACTAACAGAAATCTAGTATGTACTTAGCTTTATTCTGTTCAATGGAATCTTTTAAAAAAATTATTATGTTTTACTATTTCTGGCCTACTTTCGCTATATGAGACCCCACCCCAGTGCTGTTTGTTCGTGGTGTTTCCTCTGCATGACCTGGTCTTCTCCAACTGTCACCTCTTAGTAGCTGTGTGACCTTGGGCAAGTTACTTAACTTCTCTGGGTCTGTTTCCTTATCTGAAAAATGGGGATAATAATAATACCACGCCTTACAGGCTGTTGTGAGGATTCAGTGAGGTATTACATAAAGTGCTTAGAACAGTTTCTGACATAAACCAAGCTATTATTGTTATCTAAAATCTCTCCCACTCCCCAGATAGCGTCCACTCATCTTTTGAGTTGGTTTGAGTGTCACTTCCTCCAGGAGGCCAGTCCTGCCTTCCTGGACAGGTGAGGTCACCCTGTTCTATGCTGCAGAGTAGATGACTTGTTCCATGCCCTTCTCCATTAAACTGTAGACCCGTAAGGGTATGTATGATGCCTGACTTGGTATTTGCCACAGCTGCCCAGTGCCCAGCACTTTGGGTCAAATGTATCCCCCAGGGCCGGCCCGGTGGTGCACTGGATAGTGCGCCGCTTGGGAAGCGCAGTGGTGCTCCCGCCGAGGGTTCGGATCCCACATACAGACCGGTTCCCGCTCACTGGCTGAGCGAGGCGTGGGAGCAACACCGAGGGTTGCAATCCCGTTGCCGGTCCCCGGTCCGGTACAGGGGTGACACTGAGGGTTGCGATCCATTGCCGGACACGGAAAAAAAGACAAAAGACAAAAAAAAAAAAAAAATGTATCCCCCAAAAGTTCACGTATCAGAAACTTGACCCCCATTGTAACAGTGTTAAGAGAGTGGGAAATCCAATTATGGTATTTGAAAGATGGGGCCTTTAAGAGGTGATTGGATGGGGCAGACCATGCCCTCGTGAATGGATTAATCCTTTCATGCAGTAATGAGATGCTGGTTTCATGGGTGGTCATGTGTGTGGTTCTGATGGCTATAAAAGGAGATCGAGCAAGAAGGTCATCTCTTTCTTGCTCAGGCTATTCTTTTGCCATTAGACCCTGCATTGCTGTAGAGAGTCAACACCAAGAAGAAAGCCCTCACCAGATGTGTTCCCTGGACCCTGGAATTTCCAGCCTCCAAAACTGCAAGAAATAAATTTTATTCTCCTTATAAACTACCCAGTTTCAGGTATCCTGTTACAAGCAACAGAAAACGGACTAATACACCAGCACAGTAATAGGTACACAGCAGGTGCCCTGGGGAGAGACTAACCAACAACCTGGAATTCAGAGAAAGGACCACAGACTGGGGAGAGGCCTGTGAATCCTGCCTGTGACAACTGTCTTCAGGAACAGAAGGGCTCGTGGGGGCGGTGGGGTGAGAAAGGGTGAGTCAGATTTGCTCCCTACAGCAACGGGAGAACTGGGGGCAGACCTAGGCCGTGGGTGGCAGCTTCAAGACCACTGTATTAGCCTCACTGTAGAGAAGAACTTGCTAGAAATCTGAACCAAGAAGACAGGCAGATGTCTCTTCCAAGAGGGGCTGAGACCAGGTGGGGCAGCTCCTCAGCAGGAAGGCTGGGAATGAGGCAGCACAGTGCATAGTTGAGACACTGAATTGGGGCAAGGAAAACCCAGAATCAAGGCTGGAATTTGCCTTTCTGCGCCCAGCGCCCCCTGGCAGTGACCTCACCTCACCAAGCCTCAGTTTTCTCATCTGTATGACAAAGATCATAGAAGCACTTAGCCCAGAGGGCTGTGCCAAGGAGAAAGGGAGTTAATGCACGAGGAGTGTTACGCACTGTGCCAGACAAACATAAGCCATGTTGTAAAAGCTTTGTTACTATTACTGATGTTGTTGCTGTTGCTAGTGATCACAAGGGAGCCAAGCATCACCAAGAGGGCTGTGCCAAGGAGAAAGGGAGTTAATGCACGAGGAGTGTTACGCACTGTGCCAGACACACATAAGCCATGTTGTAAAAGCTTTGTTACTATTACTGATGTTGTTGCTGTTGCTAGTGATCACAAGGGAGCCAAGCATCACCAAGGGTTAGACTAGATGTTCTAAGTGGGAGGCTAAAGGTCGAACCCAGAATGGCCACTGTCCACCAGGTGGGAAGTTTTCTCTCCCTTCCTTCCTTCCCTTGCTGTCTGCAAAAGCCTCCCAGTGCTAAGCCTAGATTTCGTTCTGGGCCAGGCCCCCAGAAGAAATCCTCCCCACAGGAAGCCCAGCCATCCCTGGGCAGGCTTTGAGAGACCTCTGGGGCGATTCCTGCTCCACAGTTGGGATCCAGGAAAATGTTGATTGAAGGTCCTAGGAATGAGTGTCTTGAGTTTTGAGGTCCCAGACAATTGCCTCCTCTGCTTCCCCATTAGACTAACAATTAACTCTATTTGAAAATGGAGAGTTTAATGTTTTATGTTTCTCTGCTTTTAAACATCAAGGTGAGTTAATCTTACACAATCTGCTGCTCACCTGAAATACCTGCTGCAGCTCCTGACTGGCCACCTCCTTCCAATCTCTCCCCTTCCACTCTGAGTAAGCTCACTGATGGCTTTCCTGATTTCCCCAAATTGCAACACATCATAACCTCTTCCTGCTCACACCTCGTCCATATCCCCCCAGGGCCCGGAACATCAGTTTTCCTTTGTGACCCAGATGATCATTGATCCTCACATGCTTCATGTGCTCCCTGTGGCTTGTCCCCGATTCCTCTGTAATTCCATCCTTTCCCAGGGTGTGAATGTGAAGAGTGAGTGTGAAAGTGTTAGAGAGAGAACTTAGATTCCTTCTTAATTTATTGAGAAAGGCAATCATTTACAAATCTGTATTCCAAGCATTCACTCTTTTTAAAAAATTGAATGCTTCTTATGCGCTGAATCATTAATCCAGTTATCCTGCGTAGGTAGATAAGAGATTGTTATCTCCATGTTTAGTGGAAGAAACTGAGATGCAGGGGTTAAGTGCAAGGAGTTGGGCTGGGATTCACAACTGGGCAATCTGACACCTCTGCAGTCCATGCACTCAGCTCCTGCATTATCCTGTTTCTATTATTAGTTACAGATCACAAGCAACACAGCCTTGAAGGGACTGGAATACACCCAGGAAGGGATCTGGAGAATAAGGCCCTTCTCTTTGGAAGGACACCGGGGCTCCGTTTAACCTCCACCTGCTCCTCTGGGCTCTAGGCATGCTGCCCTGCATTGCTTCCTGAACACACTTCTGGGCCTTTCTTCTTTCCTCTCCATCATTTTCTCCATCTGGAATACCACCCCTGCAGTGTCCCTGAGGTTCCTGGCTAGAAAGTGTTCCTTGAACCCTCTGGTCCTTTACATATTTTTTGATGGGTACTGACCAGATATGACCTCACACCACAGGCACGGTGACCAAGTCTCACTTTCTCTGCCACATGGGGAGAATCAGGGGCCCTGGGGCCCTAGGCCTCCCCTCTGTAACCCTCAGAGCTGCACCTGGTTGCTGGAGGTGAGGAAAAAGCATCATTCTCTCTGGCTTCCTGAGCACTCCCCGGAGATCAGTTTTCTTCTTGGTTCAAGTGGAGCTAAAAAAATCCCCCTTGGTTTCATATCAGCAGGATCTGCTCTCAGCTAACCCTTGAACAAGAGCTGGCAGGAAGAGTAAATATTTATTTTACAAATGAATAAATCTGACTCCATCTTCAAAAGAAAGCTTTAGTATAAATTATCATAATTTCTCCATTCTTAGATGGCTCTGACTTGAAGATGCTTTTATCTATTGAATAACAGCTTTTGGGATAAAAAAAGGGCAAAAGAAATGAATAAATTAATATGTCAACTGTAAGATATGTTCTGAGTTTTTTTTTTTAAATGTGCTTTTGTATCAATGCAATTTTTAAAAGAAATATGGTCCAATTCAATTTTTATTTTCTTCTTTTGGCTCTAGCACTGTCAGAAAAAAGGCTCCCAAGGCTTAACTGAGCTACGGTGAAGTGTGGGCAGGTATCAGCAATGTGTCCTGGCCAAGTCCCAGCCCCGAACTCTGTGGCTGCTGGGTCAGCATGGCCACTTCATAGCCACCGTGCACTAATGGCAGCCCCAAGACCCTGCAAAGCCAAAGGACAGGTTTTCTCCCCAGTAGGGAGATGTCTATGGTCTGCTGATAGCTTGTGACCACATTAGTGGTTCCATGGAAATCCAACTGGGAGCGCCTCGTGTGACTTTAGGCAATATGCTGTCCCTCAAGCCTCAGTTTCCTCAGTTATAAAATGAGGGGCGTAAGGATTAGATAAGCAGTTAAACACTTTTCTGACGGGGCCTATAGGATCTGTGTGGCTTCCTTAGAGGCTGCCTTGGGAGTAGCAGAGATGAAGGGGCTGCACTCACTGTTCCCTTTCCTACTTCACCCAGAGCTGCTCTATTGCTTAAGATTTTGCTTGCAAAAGGACTCTGAGGCCAAAATAGTTTGAAAAACACGGGTAAGTGGCATTCTGGGATCCTTCCAGCCCTCCTTTTGAATATACACCCTTGTATGATTTAAGGACAGTGCTTCATTCCTCAGCCTGGACACACCCTCAGAACCTTCTCACCACGGTGCTCTGGGCAGACACTCCCAATCTCTCTACAGCTTAATCCAGGGGTTGGCAAACTTTTTCTGTAGAGGACCAGATAGTATTTACTTTAGGCTTTCCTGGCCACATATTTGTTTCAACTACTTAACTCTGCCCTTATAGTGAGAAAGTAGCTATAAAAAATATGTAATAAATGGGCATGGCTGTGTTCCAATAAAACTTTATTTACAAAAACAGGAGTTGGCTTGGATTTGGCCCGTTGGCTGAGGTCTGCCAATTCCTGCACTGTAATACTTCAACCTGATAGGTGAAGAAACTGAAGCCCAAGGGGAGGATTCAAGGAATTGGGTTGGGATCCCCATTTTCCCACAGTGAGCGTGCTTCCACCACACCGCACTGCTCACTTAGCCATGACTCTTGCCCTAAATTGAACTGCAGAGCATCTGAAGAGTACAGGTTGAGGGAACAGCGCCTGGAAAGGACACGTGCCCCACTTCTGTCTCTTAGGAGATCAGTTTTCCTCTAGGTTCTCAGAAGGCTATAAAAAGCCCCCAAACTTGTCTCCTGCGAGCCGTGATGTCAGTAAATTCCCCAGAGCTGGAATGCCTGCAATGTGGTGCCACATTCTGCCCCCACTGCAGCCTGACAGCTGTGCCCAGGAGAAGAATCATGCCAGGCCGGCTCTGCACCTCCACCCCACGTGGGGTGTGGCTGGGATTCCCCAAATGGAATTTCAGATGGAGGACGAACCCTGCCAGGGGCCCTCCTGGGTCAGCCCCTTTGTTAATTCCAGGAGGGAGAGAGCTCCCTAAATTCTAAATGCCAGGACCCTGAGGACTGCGGTGGGAACAGTGTAAAGAGTAAGAAGTAAAACCTCACAAGGGCTGCCTGACCTTCTCTGATGGAGGGAGTCCTGTGGAATTGTTTAGTTCCCCTTTCCCTCCTCTTCTTCTCAGCACCCTCCCTTTCTCCACCTTAAATTCTTTACCTAGTAGGTCCTTCATCTAACTAGTGGTTTACCTAGCAAGTCTTTCATGTAACTAACCTGGGGATAATCCTTCAACAATCACAGAGAAGCAGCAGAGAGCAACAGTAAGGAACTTAGGTTGGAGGCAGGCAGGGCTGGGTAAATTGACCTTTCTAAGCCTCAGTTTCTTCACCTGTAAACTGAGAGTAATGACAGTACCTATTTCATGATTTGAGTCATGGTGAGCCCTCAGTATAAGCAGCGTTTGACTGTAAGTGTTAAGCATTTGCTCTGTGTTTGACACTGGGAATGTGATGCAGAAGACGGATTCATATACACAGAGAGGAGACATTTCAATAAGTGCAGTACAATCTTTGAAATGCCCTGACCGAGGACGGTGCCGATAACACAAAGTCAGAGGGAAGCAAGAAGCGGGGATATGGCAAAGACATTTCCACAGGGAGATGATGCTGAGCTGGTCTTTCTCAGGAAGGGGGAAGAGCAGAGTCATCTTTTTTTTTTTTTTCAGATGATGCTGAGCTGGTCTTTCTCAGGAAGGGGGAAGAGCAGAGTCATCTTTTTTTTTTTTCTTCCCTTTTTGTCTTTTTTTCGTGTCCGGCAACGGATCGCAACCCTCAGTGTCGTGCCCGTACCGGACTGGACCGGCAACGGGATCGCAACCCTCGGTGTTGCGCCCGCACCTCGCTCAGCCAGTGAGCGGGAACCGGTCTGTATGTGGGATCCGAACCCTCGGTGGGAGCGCTGCCGTGCTCCCAAGCGGCGCACTGTAGCAGTGCGCCACCGGGCCGGCCCAGAGTCATCTTTTTGAATCTCCGCTTTTGCATCTGTCTAATGGGGGGAATGTCTCTGCTGTCCTCATCAGAGGGCAGTCACCAGGGTTGAGAGAAGACAGAGAGAAATTCAGGGCTGGAAGGATCCTCAGAGAAAGGATGTTGGTGGTCAATTCTCTTTCTGTTGATTCTCCCTATTTCATGGGTTCCTTCTTGCCCACAGGGACCCTGCAGTGAATGACTGCTAAGTGAGAACAAGTGTGATTACTAGGGGCAGAGGTTGCCCAGTCTCTGCTCGAAGGTCCTCACGGATGCTCAAAGTCCCTAATGCTAAGTTGAAATGAACAAAGTTGGTGAATGTCAAAAAGCTTCTAAAAGTTAAAAGCTTTATAAAATGTATGCTGTCACATCACAGAAGTGAGTGGCTGAGCTGGAGGTAGGACACAGGAGTTCTGCTTCCACGTCCAGGTCCATTTCCACTGTGGCACTGAGTGCTGGATATTTAATTGAGGTTGGTGTTCACATAACTGAGAGCCCATGGCAGAGGGCAGGGCGTGGGTGGGGAAGGAGAAGTCTGAGATACATAAAGTGGATCATTGAAGGTGCATTTTGCACAAAGATATTTTGGGGAGGCATAGAGGGAGTTAGATATAATATGGATATAATAAAAGGTTTGGATGGCTTTTTAAAGATAAAATGAGACATTTTAGGATTTCACAAGGCTACTTTGGGTAACAGACCCAGACCCTAGAGTCCCACTTAGTTGAAAGGTGTGAAATGCAGAGCTAGAGTAAGTGACAGGGAATCCAGAAGGTGTTTGAGCAGGGTCCAGGGTCACAATAAAAGTAGTGCATGAGAACAGTGGCTGTCACTGCTGTGAGCACATCAGAATCACTGGGGGCTTTGCAAAAACTGCATATTCCCCAAATTCATTCCAGACCCACTGCTGTGGGTTGAGTTCCCCCCCAAATCCACCGGAAACTTAATCCCCACTGTGACAGTGGTAAGAGGGTGGAGAATCCAATCATGTTAATTGAAAGGGGGCCTTTAAAAGGTGATTAGATTGTGAAGACCACGCCCGCTGTGGATTGAATGTCCCCACAAAATCACTGAGGCTTAATCCCTACTGTAACTGTAGAGGGTGGGAAATCCTATTATGGTAATTGAGAGGGGGGCCTTGATTGGATTGTGAAGACTGTCCCCTTGTAAATGGATTGATCCATTCTTGGAATAATGAGAGTAGTTCTGGTGACTTTTTAAAAGGAGAGTGAATAGGAGGTTCTCTCTCTCTGCTTCTGCCCTCTGCTGTGTGACAACCTGCTTTGCTATGAAGAGTCACTACCCACCAACAAGGCTCTCACCAGATGTGTTCCCTAGACTTTGGACTTCCCAGCCTCTGAAACTGTAAGCAAAAAGTATTGTTTCTTTATAAATTACCTAGTTTCAGGAATTTCTGTTATGAGCAACAGAAATGGACTAATACAATACTCTAGTGAATGGATCAATCCACTCATGCAGTAATAAGTTGATGGTTTAACGTGTGGTAATGGGCGTGGTTCTGATGGCTTTAAAAGGAGAGCAAGTGAGAAGGTCAGCTGTCTTGCTCAGTCCATTAACCATGTGACACCCTGTGTCGCTGTAGAGAATCACCACCAAGAAAAAGGACCTCAACAAATGTGCTCCTTGAACTTTGGATTTCCCAGCCTTCAAAACTGTAAGAAATAAATTCTATTTCTTTATAAATTACACTGTTTCAGGTATTCTGTTACAAGCAACAGAAATGGACTAATACAACCAGTGATCAGATCTTTGGGGTATATTTTCAGTAGGCTCCTCAGGGGATGATTACGAGCCCAGCTGGATTTGAGAACCACTGCTTTAGACAAATAGGGAGTGGTCCTTAAGACAGGCTGGAGAGTAGAAATAGGAAGCACCTATAGGAGGAGACAGGACATAGAAGAAGCAGCCATCCAAGACGTGTTTTCCAATAATAGTCAAGGATGAAGGCAAAGGAAATGATGGATAATGATGAAGTCTATATTTATGTCCCTAAAATGAGAATCATTGAAGTGGAGAATCTTGGGGCTGAAAGTGGTCAACTTCCACTCTGTGAGTTGTGTACTCTTTCTTTCATTTATTCATCTCAACAGACATTTATTGAGCACCTACTATGTGTCAAGGATTACACTAGGTGCTGGGGAAAGGGCAGCAAACAAGAAGGGCCCTGCCCTCACACGAACAGCTAATTCAATCCCACAGTTAACTGTAATTGTGAACATGGCAACCAGTGAGATGTAGACGGTGCTCTGAGCACCTACAGCATGGAGTGTAGCTTGGGAGCTTGGGAAAGATTGCCTTGAGGAAGTAATGTTTGGGCAGATAGCCAAGGATGAGCAGAGTGAAGGTGAAGGCACAAAGGATTCAAGGCTAGAAGGAGCAAGGCCAGCGTGAGGACAGCCCAGAGCAGGTGGTAGACAGGGGCCCAAAGTGAGCTGCTGACCCGGGCAGAGAGCAGACAGGGCAGGCCTTGAGGGCCACCACAAGAACTGTAGTTTATATCTAATGAACAATGAGAAACCACTGAAGGGTTTGAGCATGATGCGATCAATAGTTTTAAATAACTGTCCTTAATTGCATCAGGCCCTCTTCTCCCCAAATCCCATGTCCAAGCATAGATGATTCAAAATTTCCATTGAAAGCTATAAAAGAGTATACATCTAAATAAAAGAGGAATGCTTTAGGTTGAAGTATACACTCCCAGAAGTATCCTGTTCTCTATAGTGTGCAAAAGGGTCATGCCTATGGAAACCTCTTGAATATCAGGTGACAGTAGTCTTTAACCTGTATATTAATGTGGTCCCCACAGGAGCCATTCCGTGGCTTCCCTGATCTGTGGCCACACAATCTCTGCTTAACTGCACCCCTGGCTAACTCCCATTCTATTGCTGAACAATTCACTTGTATGCTTCTCCCAGATCGAGCCCAAGTCAGCCTCTGTTTAACCTCTTGTACAGCCTTCTGGAGGGACTTTCTATTACCTCTTCTACAGGACAGCTAGTTTGAGAACTGATCCCATGTTCCCCCTTCAAATTTAGTCTTGCTCACAAACACCCCCATTTCCTTCAATAGCTCCTTACATGGTTGCACTGTTAACAGAAAAAGAGAAACCGGAAGGGTCATCTGATTTGGTGGTGCATAAGACGAGTTCAACACTGGGTCATTGGGAGACTGAGATAACCTTTGAGTAAAAATGTACCACAGGCGGGAGGTTTTACAGGAATGGAGCCCCACTGACAGCTGCTGATGGACGTCTGAGAGTCGCCTCATGGAGGGAAGGCGCTTGGTTCTCTACAGGAGTGAGCAGACAGAGAGGGCAGAGGTGGTGGGGAGACAAGGAGAGAGGGGGGAAAAAGCCATCAAAGGAGACAGAGACAGAGCAAGTGAGGGAAGATGGGAAATAACAATTAGTAAGCTCCTGCTGTGGGCCAGGTGCCGGGGTCTAGGTAAAGATTATCACAATTCAGTCTCCCAATTCTGGGTGTCATTCTTTCTACTTTACAGACCAGGGGAATAGGAATGACTTCAACGGGTAACTTGCCTTAGAGAAGGAGAGGCCCAGAAGCTATGAGCACCTATAACAGTAGGATGGGGGGCAGGGAGAGAGGCAGAAAATGCTTCCTGGAGGATGGAGTGGTGGTTATTTCACCTAGACTTATTTGACTTCAAAATCTACGCTTTTCCTATCTTCTCAAAATAGGGGAATACATTCAGAAAAAAGTAGAGGGTCAACAGAGCTACAGAGAAAGTCCAGGAGACGATAGAGGTGGAAGATTAGACTTTGTCCAGTAGAAATGGAAGCCATTCGGGACCCTGCATGGGGCTTTCAGTAGAGGGTGTGACTGGAAATGAGGCTGCAGGAGGTGAGAGGAGTGTGCTGGCAGGAACAGGAGGCTGCCAGTGCCGACTTTTTCTTCGAGAAGTTTGGCCAGGAAAGAAAAGAGGAAAATGCTTATGGGAAAGGGATGCACAGATGGCTACACTTTTATGTTCAGTTGCAAATTTTTTTCCTAATGATTAAGAAGGGTATGAGAAACTAATGATATCCAAAACCAGGATTGTTTTTCTGGACTGAAGATGAGAATGGAGTAATGATAGATTCTTGGCAGAGGGTGGGAAGAGAGGAACTTACTTGGCAGGATGCTCACCCATGTGAAAAGGGGGACTTGAAACTGATAGTTGAGGGAGAGGCAGAAAAAACCCCGATGAAAATGGAGAAGCCAAACACCATGGCAGCTGATGGGAGCAAAGAAATGGAAGCAGTGCCCAGTGACCAGCAGAAGTTTCTACAGGGAACACGGTAAGTCTAAGTCCTATGGCCCCATATGACTACTGACACCCATTGCAGAGTGTGGCTGAAACTCAAGTTCTAGAAGACCTGTATTACCTTTTCCCATGACATTACAAATGAATACACTGAAGTTCAGAGAAATTAAGTAATTTGCTCAGGAACATACAGCTAGAAAGTTGCAGTCAAAACTCAAACCCAAGTTTGTCCATTCTCTGAACCACTCAGCTGTACTGAGTCCCTAGGCTAACAAAGATGACCTCATGGAACACGTATGGATGGAAAAGATGATTACAATATGGGTGTGTGTTCCTTTCAAAAGGACTGTTACGTATAGAGGGAGTAGGGAATGAACCTGGATGTCAGGGAAGAGGTACATCTGTATGAGAGTTCACAGCCTTGGGTGCAGAAGTTGGGTTAGCTATAGACTGCTTGGCCAATGGGAGCTGTTGGGAAGACATGGCCTTCCTAATATGGATCTTACAGCTGGTCCAACAGAGGCAAGACACAGTCAGTATGGGTTCTTCTATCATCTCTTCAACAATAAAAATCTCATTCAATGAAAAGCAGAGCATCAGATCATTTCTTGAGTTGCCTGGGAGACAATATGATCTCCCAAAGAGTATAGAATGCCGCCAAAGAAATCCCCATCTTGGGTTGAATTCAACTAGTCAAAAAAGAACTAGTTGTGATGTGGAAAAGAAAGGAACCCTGGAGAAATCAATCACTTCACTTGAGTCAGAGATATCAGACATAACCTTAGACATTAAGAAGGCAAATTAAAAAAAAATCAGAGAAAATTTAGACCAAAGACTATAAAGAGAAGATGGTTCAAGAATACTGGAAAGCTCACAAAAGCAAAATTGTGATGACATAACCATAATTAGTAGGCATAAACAGATAGAATAAAAAAGAGAACACAGACACGCTGGCATATGTATTAGTATCCTATCAGTCACTCAGAAATATCATTTGGTCAGTGGTCCAGCGACTGAAGGTTAGAGATGGATTTCCAAGAGGAAAGCACCTTGAAGGAACTCTGGGAAACAAAGAAGATTATGACATGACCTCTGAGTTGTACATAAAGCTGTCTAGATCAGTGTTTAAAAATGGAGCAGGGACTCAAAAAGTGTCATCAAATTGGGACCAGCTTGTGGAGGGAGCAAGCAAAGTTCTATAAAGTGGTTTTATTATGTTGAGTCTGATAAAAAAGACTGTAATTATTACAATAGTCAGCATATACTGAATGGATCCCATGTGCCAGATATTATTTGAAGTATTTTCCATGCACTTTAATATTTTCAACAATCCCAAGAAATAGGTGTTATCAGTACTCATAATTTATCCTCATGTGAGGATAGAAAGTTAACTTGTCCTGTAGAAGGTGGTATCTACAGTCATCGGGTTTACCCATGTGCTCCCTTCACTAATGGTTGATTCTCTTTGTATGATACTCATGAGTCAGGAAATCCTGCTGGAAGGCATTTTGTTACAATATAAGTGATCCCTATGTCTGTTACTGCATCATATGAACCCTGCTTTCCTCATGGAAAGACACATATCCTGTTAGAAGAGAAATCTACCTCCAGGTTTGTTTCTGTTCTAGAGTCACTTGCTTTGATGCAGAGCTTTTATACTG
>NW_007732566.1:100439-103936 GCF_000696425.1 Galeopterus variegatus | reverse complement strand
TCTACCTCCAGGTTTGTTTCTGTTCTAGAGTCACTTGCTTTGATGCAGAGCTTTTATACTGCAATTACTACAGAACAACTGAACAGTGCAGCTTAGGCATGATGGGGGTGCCCAGGGTCTGGAGCAGGAACATTTGGCATCTAGGCCCTGCTCAAGGGCTTGGCAGGTCACCTGCTACCACAAAGGCAGTCAGCAGCAAGCTTAAGATCAGGACTTTGATGCAGACAGAGCTAGGTTCAAATACCAGCTGTGTGTCTCACATGGGGAATGACTGCAAATTAATGTCAGTGACCTAACCCTGCTGTTACGGACTGACTTGTGTCCCCCCCAGACTCATATATTGAAGCCCTAACCCTGAGTGTGACTGTATTTGGAGATAGGGCCTTTATGAATTAATTAAGGTTAAACAAGGTCATAAGGGTGGGACTGTAATCCGATAGGACTGGTATCCTTATAAAAAGAGGAAGAAACACTAGAGAAGGGGCCATGTGAGGACACAGGAAGAAGGTGGCCAGGAAGAGAGGCCTCACCAGAAATTTACCTTGACAGCACCTTGATATTGGACTTCCAGCATCCAGAACTTTGAGTAAATAAATTTCTGTTGTGAAAGCCACCTAGGATGTGGAACTATGTCAAGGCAGCCTGAGCTGACTTACACCTGCTGAGCCTGCTTTCCTGGGGGGTGTAATTAAAGATAGTACTCGCTCTAGCCCCCATCTCATGGGTGTTCTGAGAGAAGCCACGTAAAAGGCTGAGCCTGATGCTTAGCAAACGGTGAGAACTCGATGATTTCGGTTGTTATTCTTGTCAATACCAAAGCGTGGTTTCCTCCCCAGTATGCTGAGCATGGCAATTCCCCCCCCCCACATGGTTGTATGAGGTTGAAATGAGTCCTGAGCTTCTTCTTTTTTTAAATTTTGAAACACAAATCCTTTAAAAACATTTTTTTTAGATTGGTTGTGAATATTCATGAGACACAAAGCTGATTGTCACCACTCCTGCCCAAGATGTGATGGCCAGATCCATACTGGCAGCATGCCCACTACCATAAATTGTGATTATAGCTTCTTAAACCTTCCCTGACAACAGAAGAGAGTGCACACCTAGCTGGGGATGCGGCACAACAAGAAAGGTCTGCTGGAATAATTTTTGAAATCTCATGTTTTATCTTAGAAACATGTACAGATTTTCATTTTGTGCTTTGCTTTAACTCATAAGGTGTTTGCAATTATTTATCGGGTTGGAAAACTGAGGCACTAGACAGATAACCTGGCCTTGGGTGCCCCGGCCACACAACCACTAAATTGCATTTTGACTTTTTTACTTGCAAGTCATAAAGAACAGTTCTTTTTTTTTAAAAAAAAGATGACCGGTAAGGGGATCTTAACACTTGCCTTGGTGTTGTCAGCACCATGCTCCCCCAAGTGAGCCATGGGCCAGCCCATAAAGAACAGTTCTGATGTGAGGATTTAGTAATACTCTTTTTAAAATTAGTGTTATAATTAATCAACTTGAGGTGCACTATAAAGTGTGTTTCATATGACTAATTAAATTATTGTTGTAAGCTCCTACTATGTGCTAGGCTCCGTGTCAGCAGATTGATCAAAAAAGACCCACTCCCTGCCTCCCTGAAACTTACTTCTGGCTGGGGGAGGTAGGCACTAAACAGGTGGTCAGCTAATGACCTCTTACAGGCTTGTGACAAGAGCTGTGAAGGAGAAGGAAAGTAGGCTAGGAAAAGAGGGTCAGAGCCCTCAATGAATTTCTAAGCACGGAGAGAGTCCCGGGAAGTCACTTCCTAGGAAAGAGTGCTCTGGAGGCAGCCTCCTTAAGTGGAGGTGTTGGGTATCAAGCATTGACAGCTAAGCGAATTATTGTCACTCTCTGAGGACACAGGGTGGATACAGTGTTTTCCACAAATGCAGGTAGGCCTAGGTGTGGATTTTTGTATTAGAGACCAGGCAGGGTGGTATTTGACAACTGATGGGGGTTGAGGGGGTGCGGGCAGTGCTCTTTGCTTTAGCTAATGTGGGAGGTGGGGACAGCAGGACTGAGGCAGGTGGTAGATGCCTCTCTTTCTGTTTTTCTTCCCTCATGGGTGTTTTACACTGTTTGCATGCTTGTCCAGAAGTGAGTTAACAGGTGAGAACCGCTTTACAAATCACAGCCTCAGTCTCCAAAGAACCAAACAGAAGCCCCCTCCATTTCTTGCCTGCCCTTCCGAGGCCCTAAAGGGGAAGGTAAATGCAGTATTTTGTGTTGGGGAAGGGCAGGTGGGGGGATTGAACTGGAAACCAGGGGTTCCCTCCAGCCCTCTGAGCTTCTTCAGTCTGGCTTTACCTGTAATGGGCATGCAGGGGAGGTTACTGACACCTGCTCATCCCTGCCCCCAGCATCTCCTGATTGCTTCCAGCCCCTGTTCATTCTTTTTTTCTCATTTGGGGGCCTCAGCACAGCACACAGGCAGATGTAGGAGGGGTGTGAGATTATTTGGGGGAGGGGAGGAATTTTCCATTATTAACAACAACTACGCTTCTCATGTTGGCACAGCACTGGCCAGTTTATCAAGGTTAGGATGCTGATGTTTTGATTCCCAGCCTTTGATACTGCCAGTGTGTCCGTGTCCGAGCAGGTCACTTTGCAGACACCCACATGCCTTGCCTATGTCTAGACCTTTACTTAAGATGTGCGCTGTCCCCCAGGTGAATGCTGCTCTCTCTGCTCCCGTCAATCCCAATTTCTGTAAATCCCCACCATTTATGTGAAATTCTGCCAAATACACTTATCTTGAAAAAGAATCGGAGCAGCAAAGATCGCACAGCTTGTCGCTAACAGAGCCAGGACCCAAACACACACACACACACACACACACACACACACACACACACACACACACACACACACACACACACACACACACACACACACACACACACACACACACACACACGCCTGCTCAGAGCCGCTCATTCCAATGCCCTAGGCAGCTGCAAACTTCGGTCTCCTGGGGTTTCTCCCCAGGCACACACTAGGTGTTCACACGGCCGGGTGTTTGGGAGTGTAACCTGTAAACGTCACTTTACCCTTCTTGAGTGAAGTAGGGTGGGAGGAGCTCGCTGTCCTCTGGAATCCTGTGGGGGATCTTTTAGGAAGTGAAGAATCGAAGCGTATGGAAAGTCCAGTTTCACACACAGGAGGCGCCTCAGCCTCGGGACAGGAGGGGCCGACACTCACACCGGGTTGCACCGGCAGCAGGCGGCACCTGCACACACAGCACCGCGTCTTGCAGTGCCCCCGCCCCACCGCCCACCTATCTCCCTCGTCCTGCTCCTCCCCGGCCTTAGATCGCCGGGTTTCCCTTCCCGGCCGCGCGCAGCAACAAGTGCGGACGCCGCGGCTCCTCTTACCCCGACCTCGGTCCATGGCGCCGGCCGGGGTCCCCGCAGCGCGGAGCCGCAGGGCGCAGTGGCTCCGGCGAGGCTGGCGGCGGCGGCAGG